>NC_133332.1:72579333-72749333 GCF_042186555.1 Aquarana catesbeiana | reverse complement strand
AACAAAAAATCGGATAGGAAGGAAAAGCACATGGAGCAGTATACAAGGTAATAAACACAAGAGAAAAACACGACAAGTACTTACTTTTTTTAAGAACTTTCCGGATACGTCGGTATTGATCCGGCTCCCTGAGTTTCAGGTCAGACCATCTTTTTCGCAGTTGATCTTTGGAGCGCTGGACCCCAAAAGATGCCTGCAAAGTCTCCACGACCTTCGCCATTATTTTGGCCTTGCGCAAATTTGGCCGTGCGTACGGCCCATAATTGCCATCATAGTCGTCTTTGTGAAGAATGGCCACCATCTCCACCATCTCTTTAAAACTCATATTAGAGGCCTTAAATCTAGGCCTCATAGATTTCGCAGACGTTCCAGCCTCCGGGCTGTCTCCACTACCTGAGGTCGTCAACATTTCAGGTGTCTCCGCCATTCTTTAACTCCACTACGCGCCGTAACAAAAAATGGGCGGAGAACATGAGTTAAAATCGAACGTCAGGGGCGGGCGACGCAGGCGGAGTTTCACACATGCGTAGTGTATAAAGAGGGGCCTTGCGCACGTGTCGTACGTACGTTCTGTGCGTCGAATTAGGGGGCGGAGAACATGAGTTAATTTCGAACGTCAGGGGCGGGCGACGCAGGCGGAGTTTCACACATGCGTAGTGTATAAAGAGGGCCCTTGCGCACGTGTCGTACGTACGTTCTGTGCGTCGAATTAGGGGGCGGAGAACATGAGTTAATTTCGAACGTCAGGGGCGGGCGACGCAGGCGGAGTTTCACACATGCGTAGTGTATGAAGAGGGCCCTTGCGCACGTGTCGTACGAACGTTCTGTGCGTAGGTGATAGTGGACCAGGACGTTACAAAACGAAGGTAATTTTAAATATATTTTTTTGGGGTTTTATGGTCATGACTTTGTAGCAAGCGGCCTATATGGCTTGATAGATTGATGAGGCCTACATAGGGAGAAGATGATGAGGGGTTAGCCGAAACCTATAATAAAAGTGTTTTTTGTCTTGTGACTTCATCTTTTCCAGATATAATGAATCCCCTATTTAAGGATCCAGAGTTCCTTACATCTTTTATTTCCAAATATCGAGAGATGAGGAATTTGTGGGAGGTGAAACACCCTCAGTATTATGCTAAGCATGTGAGGAAGTCAACGCTGGAGAGACTTCTGGCCTTTGTCCAGGCGACCATCCCGGAAGCAACAATGGAGACATTGCTCAAGAAAATTGGGGGCTTGAGGAACATGTATAAGAGGGAGCATAAGAAGATCCAGGAATCAAGGAGATCAGGAGCATCAGCAGATGATGTTTATGTACCCAGGCTGTGGTACTATAATCAACTACGTTTTCTGGATGACCAGAATGAAGCCAGGCCATCACTTTCAACCCTTCCCTCCACCCTTCCCTCCACCCCAGCAGAGGCTGATGAGGAGCAAGCTGGGTCTTCCATCCTGGATGAACCAGATATGACCATCTGGAGTCAGGTAAATTATTTTAACAAATATTTACTGTACTAATATTAATGATGTTAACTGGATGTTATAATTGTCTAAAATAATTTGGCACTCAAAATTGGGTATACATATCAATTGACAGTAGTGGCTAAATATGTTTGGCACCTGCTTGAAATAATTAGGGTGTCTGATTAGACTCTTTTATTAAAGAGAAGTATTCACATTGAATTTGCTATTCATGAGAAGCAAACTGTGTGTCATTGATGAACCCAAAAAAATATACTCAAACTATTGTCCTTTTTTTATACACAGGATGAGTCCATCCAGGAGGAATGTGGGGAAAGTGGCAGGCAGGAGGAGACCAGGCCCATGGACAGCCTGGAGGAGGCTGGATTCACCATCATCCTGGAGGAGGCTGGGCCCAGTGTCAGGCAGGAGGTGGCTGCTCCCAGTGAGGTGGCTGCTCCCAGTGAGGTGGCTGGGCCAAGTGAGGTGGCTGGGCCAAGTGAGGTGGCTGGGCCCAGTAGGAGCCTGACCGAATCCCAAGTGCCTCCCCTCCACCTTCCCAAAAAAAGGGCCAGGAAGGGGATGGTCACACAGGACGCATCCCTGCGCCTCATGCAAGAGGCCACCCGTTTTTTAAGGAGCCCCCCCGAAGCGGAAGAATCCTATGGCTGCTACTTAGCCAGCAGGCTTCTTCAGATGAATAGGGAGCAGCGCCTCATTTGTGAGCGCCTATTTGGGGAAACAATCCATAAGGGGCTGCAGGGCACGCTAACACAAAACACCCAACTACATGAGGCAGCCCCCCCTCCTCCTCCTCCTCCTCCTCCTCCTCCTCCTCCTCCTCCTGCCACAACTGAAACACCAGAGCCACAGCCTCAAAAGAAGGCTACAGGGAAGGCTGCAGGGCAGCGTGGAGGAAAGGCTGCAGGGAAGAGAAGAAAATGATGACCTGGGTTCAGTCTGGTCTGACAGAAGACGCAGGCTGTTGTAGGACCACAGTCTGGGGACATCTAGATCATCTGCTGGTGCTGTTGATCTCTGGGATTCTTGGACCAGATTGTGCTCCCTCTTATATGGACTCCGCAAGATCCCAATTTTCTGGTACACCGACTTTTTCCAGCGTTGACTTCCTCTTTATTTTATTTTGACCATGAATAAATGGATCATTTTTTGAGTTTAGCAAAAGACTTTTTATGTTTTTTCTTTGAAATCATTGATTTTACACACAATGTTAAATTAACAAGGGACAACAATCTCATTGAGTTAGAAAAAAAACACACCAAAAATACATTACTAATGTTAATAATGTTCAAGTGGTAAGTCTTGAAAATCCAAAAATTTACGTAACCAAAAACGGTGCTTTGGGTTAACTTTATCTAAAAACTAAAAAATAATCACTATAAAAAAAAAAAAAACAGAATAATGGGTTCTTTGTGGTAACTTTACAAACCTAAAAAAAAAAAAGGGGAAAAAGTATTATTAGTATGGAAACATTGTTTTTAAAATGCATACTATATCATTCATGAGATCAAAGAGAAAAAGAATCCAGAAATCAGTTTGGGAGAACTCTGATTATGAACAGCAAAACACCTTCGTTCTTTATAGAGCCTTCGTAAAGAAGAAATAAAATGCGCTGCATTCAACGATCACAGATTTTGCAGCGTGATGAATGTGCTACCTACAATACGAACACTAGTTTTACTAGACCGAGTGCTTCCGTTTAGTTTTTGCTTATGAGCATGCGTCGTTTTTTTGTCCGTCGGACTAGCATACAGACGAGCGGACTTCGGGGTCCGTCGTACTTACGACGTAAAGATTTGAAGCATGCTTCAAATCTAAAGTCCGTCGGATTTGAGGCTAAAAAAGTCCGTTGAAAGTCCGGAGAAGCCCACACACGATCGGATTACCAGCCAGCTTTAGTCCGTCAGCGTCCGTTGGACTTTTGTAGACGAAAAGTCCGACCGTGTGTACGCGGCATAAGAGTTACGTACAACTACTGTTAGTGACTGTTACAAGATTAGTTGCCATAAGAGACAGCGGTCCTATCTATACAGAAGTGTTATCCAGATGGAGGCCTTCCAGTGTATAGCTGTCTACCTATAGAAGTCTCAGAGTCTGACAATTACCATTGCATCTACTCAAGGGTCTCAGAGCCCTAACCCTCTCTCCCACAGTTCTGTTAAGAGACAATAAATCTCCTGTTCACATCCAAAAGTGACTGGCGCCCATCATTTCTTCTTGCATCACACCCACCATGCCTGGTAACCCACTCTGCAAGGAAGAATGTCAGCTCTCCCTAACACTCAAGGTCACCATTAGGCCTCTGGGGCCGACCTTGCTATACATGTTAAAGTGGAACTGCAGTCTGCTCACATAATTTGTAATAAAAACATCTTTGCCATTCTGAAGCTTCCCTCCAACCACTGTGCATATTATTTTATATATACTGTGATTCTGTACTTGACAAATATCCTGCAGAAATCTCCCTTCTCTGAGTCTGGCTGCAACCATTTTAACTGTGGGCAGCTGAAGCTGCTACCTGTTCACTTCCTGGATTTACACAGACACATGAAGGCACACCTCCAGCTGTGCAGTCCTGCAGCTCTCATTGGCCCTCTTATGACTTATGCCCCCTCCCTTCCTGGCAAACTCTCACAAGAGTGAGAGAGAGAGCTGTGCATGATGTCATAAGCCTAGGCTTTTTACCTGACAAGAAACAGGAAGTGGGCTGTATAAGATATTTACTGGCAGAAAAAAAATGTATTACTATCCAAAGTTAAAACAAAGGCAGAAGATTTAACCACTTGCTTACTGGGCACTTAACCACTTTAAGACCGGGCCTCGTTTTCAGACTCTGTGTTTACAAGTTAAAAACACATTTTTTTGCTAGAAAATTACTTAGAACCCCCAAACATTATACATTTTTTTCTAACACCCTAGAGAATAAAATGACGGTCATTGCAATACTTTTTGTCACACCGTATTTGCACAGCGGTCTTACAAGCGTACTTTTTTTGGAAAAAAATCAATTTTGAATAAAAAAATAAGACAACAGTAAAGTTAGCCCATTTTTTTTTTTTATATTGTGAAAGATAATGTTATGCCGAGTAAATTGATATCCAACATGTCACGCTTCAAAATTGTGCCCGCTCATGGAATGGCGTCAAACTTTTACCCTTAAAAATCTCCATAGGCGACGTTAAAAAAATTCTACAGGTTGCATGTTTTGAGTTACAGAGGAGGTCTAGGGCTAGAATTATTGCTCTCGCTCTAACGATCACGGCGATACCTCACAATGTGTGGTTCGATCACCGTTTTCACATGGGAGCGCTACTCACGTATGCGGTTGCTTCTGCGCGTGAGCTCGTCGGGACGGGGCGCTTTAAAAAAAAATGTTTCTTATTTATTTTACTTGATTTTATTTTTACACTGTTTTTTTTTTTTTTTAGATTTGGGTCACCTTTAATCCTATTACAAGCAATGTAAACATCCCTTGTAATAGAAAAAAAGCATGACAGGACCTCCTAAATATGAGATCGGGGGTCAAAAAGTCCTCAGATCTCATATTTGGACTTAAATGCAATAAAAGAGAAAAAAAAATGTGTCATTTGAAAAAAATGACAACAGAAAAATGTGCCTTTAAGACGTATGGGCGGAAGTGACGTTTTGAAGTCGCTTCCACCCTGCTATGGTATGGAGACGGGTGGGGGCCATCTTAGCCTCACTTGTCTCCATACCCAGCCACGGACAGGTCCCGATCGCCTCCGCCGCTGCCGATGGCTCCGGTAAGCAGCAGAGGGCACGGGAGAGCGGCGGGAGGGGGGCCCTCTCCTGCCACCGATAACGGTGATCTCGCGGTGAATCCGTCGCAGAGACCATGATTATGGTTAACCGAACCGCTGCCTGAAGAGATGAATACCTCGGTTGTGGCAGCAGCTGCTGCCATTACTGAGATGTCCCTCTTCAAAGTCAGGACGTATATAGTCGTGCGGCAGTCATTAAGCCCCCTCCTGCCCAGACCAATTTTCAGCTTTCAGCGCTGAGGCACTTTGAATGACAATTGCGCGGTCATACAACACTGTACCCAAATTAAATTTTTATCATTTTTTTCACATAAATAGAGCTTTCTTTTGGTGGTATTTAATCACAGCTGGGCTTTTTATTTTTTGCTAAACAAACAAAAAATAATTGAAAATTTTGAAAAAAAAAAAATAATGTTTGTTATAAAATTTTGCAAACAGGTAATTTTTCTCCTTCATTGATACAGTATGCGCTGATGAGGCAGGACTGGTGGGCAATGATAGGCTGCAGTGGTGGGCACTAATAAGGCGACACTGATGGGGACAGATAAGGTGGTACTGATGGGCACAGATAAGGCGGTACTGATGGGCACATATAAGGCGGCACTGATGGCCACTGATAAGATGGCACTGATGGGCCCTGATGGGTGGTACTGATGGGTGGCACTGAAGGGCACTGATAGGTGTTACTGATAGGTGCCACTGATAGATGGCAATGATGGGCACTGGTATGTGGCACTGGTAGGTGACACTGATGGGCACTGGTAGGTGACACTGATGGGCAGCACTGTTGATGAGGCACTGATTGGTGACACTGATAGGTGGCACTGTGGGTGGCACTGAGGGAATTGATGGGGCACTTTGGGCACTGGTAGGTGGTGCTGGTGGGCACTGGTGGGCGGCACTGTTGTGTAGTGGTAGGTGGCACTGGCAGGTGGCCACACATGAACTGGCGGCAGCTTTCCTTGATCGGGACCGATGTCCCTCTGACAGCCGCCGATGATCTGCTTATTTACCGGCTACCGATTACCGGCTCTGTTTACAACACACGATCAGCTGTCATTGGCTGACAGCTGATCACATGGTAAGGGGTCGGGATCAACCCCTTACTCTGATCTGTGATCAACCGAGCCTCACCGACTTGCTGATCACAGAGCGCACCCTGCAGGAGTTGCACAGGCCGCTCGAGCACGGGAGGATGTCTATTGACGCCCTCCCGGCAAAGTAGGTCCGGGCTGTAGCCGTCATTCGGCTATAGCGCAGATCTGAAGAAGTTAATAGATAGAGTTGAAAAAATGACTGAAGGTCCGCTTTAAATGTGTAATGCAGTGTTTTTCTGCAAAACTGAAAACACGCTAAAAAATGCATAGGTGTGAACCAGGCCTAAATCCTGTATAATAAAATTGATGGCAAACACAGCTGCCCAGCCCCCTCATAAACAAAGATAACCAGTAGAAATCGTGCTTGCTGGAGGGTCCAGAATAAAGCATCTAAAAAAGGTAAACTGCAATTATTATTATTATTTTTTTTTTTAAATTATGCTATGAGATTGGGGCATGTAGCAAATATAGTTACATGGTTAGTCAGGTTGAAAAAAGACACAAGTCCATCCAGTTCAACCTTAAATATAAAGGAGGTGTTATCTCAATATGGCTACAAAAGATGGAAATACGCTTTAAGTTTGCTAACAATGATGTTTTTCCTTTTGCGCATCCACAAATCAATAAGCCTTATCAGATACAAACAAGGCAAGAGATTAGGGCTTTCTTTATACGCAGCAGTTAGAATGTTTAAGATCACCGAAGAAATGTCACATTTTGTTTTGGTGTCCAAGTGTGTTTGCTCACAAAGCGATCGCCGGAAGGCAGTCTGAGACCCGACTGTGAGACCGCCATAAAACATACCTCACTGGAGGCATGTATAACATTTTTCACTTCCTGACAAATTGAAAGCAATATCTAGAGGAGCTGCACACTAACACAAACAATATGTCACCGCAAACACCTACTGAAAGAAACATTGACGTGGGCTGAAGCTTATAGCACAATACTGATAGCTAGCCTTAGAAATTCCTTGTGTTATTTATATTTCGTCTATGTGTGTGCCTGCATAGCGCTTGGACTTTTTTTGCATTTCTGAGACTTTCTTAAATTAGTTCCAGTTACCTTGGCCCAAAAACATGCAGATATTGAAGGTTTGTTTCCTTCCACTCCAAGTTATGTCTCATATTTATGTGTGCCTGTATGACCACGGAAGAGCAATTAAAGCAGTATTAAACCCAAAATAAATCATTACTTATATTGCAGCTTACCAATTCTTAGAAGTGATGCTTATTAGTTTTCTTTTTTATGCTTTCTTTATTCTATTTTTATCTGGTGATCCAGCCAGTAAGTTTGATGTTTTTCAACAGAAATGCTCTCTTGCAGTTACTTTCAAAAACTGTTAAACCATCCAATGGCTGGTGTCATAACTGATCACATATGTAGCACCATGGCAGTTGTAGATTGACCACTTCAGCCCCGAAAGGATTTACCCCCCTCCTGACCAAGCCCTTTTTTGAGATACAGCACTGAGTAGCTTTAACTGACAATTGCGCGGTCGTGCGATGTTTTACCCAAACAAAATTGACGTCCTTTTTTTCCCATGAATAAAGCTTTCTTTTGGTGGTATTTAATCACCTCTGCGGTTTTTATTTTTTGCGCTATGAACAAAAAAAGAGCAACATTTTAAAAAAAAAGCAATATTTTTTACTTTTTGCTATAATAAATATCCCCAAAAAATATATAAAAAAAACAAATTTCTTCCTCAGTTTAGGCCGATATGTATTCTTCTACATATTTTTGGTAAAAAGAATTGCAATAAACGTATATTGATTGGTTTGCGCAAAAGTTATCGCATCTACAAAATAGGGGATAGATTTATGGCATTTTTATTATTAATTTTTTTCTAATAGTAATGGCGGCAATCTGCGATTTTTATCTGGACTGCGACTTTTCGGTGGACAGATCGGACACTTTTGACACTATTTTGGGACCATTGGCATTTATACAGCGATCAGTGCTAAAACAATGCACTGATTACTGTGTAAATGTCACTGGCAGGGAAGGGGTTAAACACTAGGGGGCGATCAAGGGGGTAAGTGTGTTCCCTCAGTGTGTTTTAACTGTAGGGGGATGGGCTCTCTAGAACATGACAGACATCACCGCTCCCGATCACTGGGAGCAATAGATCCCTGTCATGTTTCTAGGCAGAACAGGGAAATGCCTTCTTTACATAGGCATCTCCCCGTTCTGCCTCTCTGTGCCACGATCGCGGGCCACCGGCGGACATCGAGTCCGCAGGAACCGCATGCCCGCTAGCTGCCGATGACAGAGTGATGTACGGGTACGTCATTTTGCGCACCCGTGCCACTTTCCTGACGTAAATCGCCGGACAGCAAATGGTTAAACAGAGGCCAAGACGGCAGCTTCCTTGACTGAACACGTTATAAGTGTTTACTTACACTTTAAATCAAAAACCAAAAATGTCATATACTGTATTGCAGCTAATCAATTCTTAGATGCAGCAGCTGCATTCATTTTCTTTTACCTATTGATCTGGCCAGTAACACACCTCCTGTATTATACAGACACCACTCTGGATGAATGAGCACAGGGGGCAGATTTGGACAGCAGCAGAGTTAGTTTGGGGGGGAGGGGAGTGTTAGAAGTGCTAGCAGATTTAATACAAAATAGGTATGATTGATAACCTCTAGAACCAACATCCCAAACAAGACATAGTACACATAAAGAATTGAATAGGTGGGGCATTAAATGTGCATGTGTACCACCCAATGGAAAAAGCATACAGACAACATATACGTAAAACCATACATTTTTATTATTACATCAAACATTAAAAATGGGTTTAAAAACCCAGGTATAAAACAAATTTGGATGGATCCTACAAAATTCAGCAAACCCCATACACCTTCCACTAGTATGATAATCTAGGTACAAAAGATGCAAATAATGCTGAAAATACGTATCATGTCATATATTACCAAAAGTATTGAGACGCCTGCCTTTACACGCACATTAATGGCATCCCAGTCTTAGTCCATAGGGTTCAATGTTCAGCTGGCCCACCCTTTGCAACTATAATAGCTTCAACTCTTCTGGGAAGGAAGTCCACAAGGTTTAGGGGTGTGTCTATGGGAATGTTTAAGCATCCTTCCAGAAACGCATTTGTGAGGTCAGGCACTGATCTGAACGAGAAGGCTTGGCTCTCAGTCTCTGCTCTAATTCATCCCAAAGGTGTTCTATCGGGTTGAGGTAAGGACTCTGCGCACGCCAGTCAAGTTCCTACACCCCAAACTCGCTCATCCATGTCTTTATGGACATTGATTTGTGCACTGGTCCAAATCATTTGGTGGAGGGAGGATTATGGTGTGCGGTTGTTTTTCAGAGTTTGGGCTTGGCCCCTTAATTCCAGTGAAGGGAACTCTTAAGGCGTCAGCATACCGAGACATTTTGGACAATTTCATGCTCCCAACTTTGTGGGAACAGTTTGGGGATGGCCCCTTCCTGTTCCAACATGACTGCGCACCAGTGCACAAAGCAAGGTCCATAAAGACATGGATGAGCGAGTTTGGGGTGGAGGAACTTGATTGCCCTCAACCCGATAGAACACCTTTGGGATGAATTAGAGTGGAGACTGTGAGCCAGGCCTTCTTGGTCACGCAAGTGTCTAACTTCACAAATGCGCTTCTGGAAGAATGGTCAAACAAACCATAGACACACTCCTAAACCTTGCGGACAGCCTTCCCAGAAGAGCTGAAGCTGCTTTAGCTGCAAAGGGTCAGCCAATTCAATATTAAACCCTACAGACTAAGACTGGGATGCCATTAAAGTTCATGTGCATGTAAAGACAGGTGTCCCAATACTTTTGGTAATATAAAAAGGCCAGTATGGTGGCCTGAATTTATGGGAGGAGCCCGGAGGTTATTTAAGCAGCCCATTCGCCCATGTTCTTTGTCGTTTCAGTGCACGATACTACGCGTCATTGGGCTGACTCTTCCCAGCTCACCTCATGTTTGTGAGTCTGTGCATTCGATCACAAGATCATTGCGGCTTCTCCGTTCGTGGTCTTCGTCGGCAGTTCCCGCTCACTGTCGCAAGGTAGTATTCAAACCTTTTTTGTATCATGTGCAATCTTACGATTCGTTATGCTTCCTATCCTGCATCCCTTTAAAAAAAAATTGCCTCCGAGTTGTTGGTCATGTCCCAACATCATTCGGCACAAGCGTAGTACATTCGTAAGTTCCTTCTGCCAAACTCGATGCATTTGTAAATCCAAGCCTCCGAGTCGCTGTCGGTCGTTGTCCGATATCACTCGCCATAGGCTTTCTTCACTGGTTATAAGATTTACTGTCCATGGGGTTGCCGTCTCATCCATTTGGAGATGAGCATGTATTGTTTGTACGGGTTCTGTGGCTGATTGAGGTGGTAATTAGACCCACTTGGTGCCTTGTCTGCCCTTGATTAACCTGGGGGGGCTGGGTGGTTGATAGGTGTTCGGTTTCAGAGAAAGGGGTAGCATACACTCTACAACCAATTCGTATCAGATTCATTTAATACTCCTTACTACTGATTCGTATCGGAGTAATTTCATACATTTTACAACCGATTCGTATTAGTCATTTCTCTTTACAACCGATTTGTATCAGATACATTGAATACTTTCTACCCTTGCCATTTGTTGTATCCCCTTGAAGTGTGTTTTAGTTCTTGCAGCGGAACTTACAAATCATTTGTACACGGTTCTTCTCTCATTTATTTACCAAACCAAAGTTATTTTCTGTGCGTCATGCACGGTGCCACACCACACTCTTTGGATGTGTTGCACACCCGCTCCAGTCCAATGTGAACCAGTCGCACGGTTACTGGTAGGATTCGTTACCGTGTCTTGTCATGTCAAAATTTGTGGCTACTAGCAGTGTCGCCTGTACCATGTGTTCGGTTCCCACAGTGGAACTTCTGAATCATTCCTACGCACTTCTCACATTCTATTTTCTACACCAAACCTTGTTGTTTTGCCTTGTGCACGGCATCACACCACACCTTCCTGATATGTTGCACTCCCACCACAGCTGGCCGCAAACTCACTCGCATTGGCCCACTGTCGCAAGTAAGATTCATTACCATATTCTTTATGTCCTATCAATTCTTTACCATTCGTTGTCTCCCATATCTTTCGTTAGTTTCCCCTACGGAACCTACGAATCAAACGGACATTGTCCTTATCCCTTATACTGCTTGCTTAAGGGTACAGTAGCCGCCAAACAAACCAGCTGTTTCTATCCTTTTCTCAGTAACCCAACTCTAATTCATTGAGACCCTTGAAGCCATGAAAAACCGTCTCAGCAGCCTGTCACTCTTGTTGAAACCCTTGCAAAACGCAATATCGTCTCAGCAACCTCTCACTTATTAAAAAAATTAAAAATAAAATAAATAAAAAAAACCTTTGCCAACACTTAATCTCGACCTAGCAACCGGACACCTGTTGAGACCCTTGCAACCATGCAAATCTTCTCAGCAGCCTGACACCCTTTTTAAGACCCTTGCAAAATGCAACATCGTTTCAGCAACCTCTCACTTGTCAATAAATAAATAAATAACATTAAAAAATAAAAATAAAAAAAACCCCCTTTGTCACCAAGCAAGCTCGGCCCAGCAACCTGTCACCTGTTGAGAACCTTGCAAAAGCAATACTGGCTCAGCAGCCTAATGCCCCGTACACACGGTCGGATTTTCCGATGGAAAATGTCCGATCGGAGCGTGTTGTCGGAAATTCCGACCGTGTGTGGGCTCCATCGGACATTTTCCATCGGATTTTCCGACACACAAAGTTGGAGAGCAGGAGATAAAATTTTCCGACAACAAAATCCGTTGTCGGAAATTCCGATCGTGTGTACACAAATCCGACGGACAAAGTGCCACGCATGCTCAGAATAAATAAAGAGATGAAAGCTATTGGCCACTGCCCCGTTTATAGTCCCGACGTACGTGTTTTACGTCACCGCGTTTAGAACGATCGAATTTTCCGACAACTTTGTGCGACCGTGTGTAGACAAAACAAGTTTGAGCCAACATCCGTCGGAAAAAATCCTAGGATTTTGTTGTCGGAATGTCCGAACAAAGTCCGACCGTGTGTACGCCCTATAACACTCATCGAGACCCTTGCAACCACGCAATACCATCTCGAGCAGCCTCCCACTCATCAAGACCTTTGTGACCACGCAGTCTCGCTCCAGCAACCTGACATTCATTGAGACCCTTGCAGCCAGACAAATCGTCTTAGAAGACTGACACTCTTGTTGAGACCCTTGCAAACGCAATATCGTCTCAGCAAACCCGACACCTATTGAGACCCTTGCAGTCATGCAATATTGTCTCAGCAGCCTGACACTCATTTGACCCTTACAACCACACAATATCGTCTCAGAAATCTGACTGAGACCCTTGCGACCACTCAATATCATCTCAGCAAACCAGACTGAGACCCTTGCAAACACGCAATGCCGTCTCAGCAGCCTGACACTCATTGAGACCCTTGCAACCATGCAATATCGTCTCAGAAATCTGACTGAGACCCTTGCAATCACACAATATCATCTCACCAAACCAGACTGAGACCCTTGCAAACACGCAATGCCGTCTCAGCAGCCTGACACTCATTGAGACCCTTGCAACCATGCAATATCGTCTCAGAAATCTGACTGAGACCCTTGCAATCACACAATATCATCTCACCAAACCAGACTGAGACCCTTGCAAACACGCAATGCCGTCTCAAAACAAACCCCATACTCATCGAGACCCTTGTACAACTACGCAATATCGTCTCAGCAAACCAGGCTGAGACCCTTGCAAACACACAATGTCATATCAAAAACAAACCTTCGTACTCATCGAGACCTCTGCAACCACGCAATATCATCCCAGCAACCTGACACTCAGTGACACCCTTGCAACCACGCAATATTGTCCCCAGTAGTATAAAACACTTCGCATTACGCATCTATGTGCAAACCCGCATACAAAGTAACTTGCAAACACACCTCAGTGAAAACAATCAGCCACACAAACACGAAGCTGCACCCAGTTGGCCATTCCTCTCCAGTGGCACGCGGGCCACTCGTCTTTTCTCTGTCTTTCTCCCTGAGGTTAGTTCAGGTTTCCATCCAACACCAGGTTGGACTTCATCTCCACAGGGAGAAAAATAAATAAAATAAAAATAAATAAATAGGAGGGGAAGAACATACAGTTCGCATCTTCCTCAGGGTCAGTCTCATGACAGAGGTGAGCCAGTTCATTTCAGGTAAAGTCACACCAGGCCGAGTCAGCCGAGCCACCACGGGTGGTCGCCAATGCCGCACCCTCCACGGGCTTCGCAGCCATTTTTGGCCACCACTGATTCGCCGTACCTTGGCGCTCAGAAATTCTCTTAAATTTCTGCTTTCACCCAGTCACTGCTTTCACCCATCACTCTTCAAACTGTATCCCATCGCGGCTGCTGCCCAGGTCTGGGGCCACACTTGGATTGGACAGACGGTGCTTTTTACCACGGACAATCAGGCCACGGCCGACATCATCAATAAAGGTAGATCCAAGTGATCATGTCCTTCCTGCGCAGGCTCGTGCAGCTGTCACTCCATCACCAGTTTAATATCTTCTGTAGACATATTCCAGGCAAATGCAAAATTGCAGCTGATACGCTGTCCCGTTTCAACCTTACTTTGTTTTTCCAGCAGGGGCCTGGAGCTGACCCAACAACTACTCCTGTCCCACCCTGATCGTTGCTGACGATGGACTGAAGCTGCATCTCACCAACGCAACCCAGCTCATTAACCACTCCTTGGCATGCAACACACTGAAGGCCTATCGCTCTTGCCCCGGAGCAGCGATAGGCGACGTTAGACATGTCCTAGCCTTTATATCGTATTGCCACACACAGCTGGCCCTTTCTCACAATAATATCAGGCTATACCTAGCTGGCGTCCCGCATTTCCTGTCCTTACAGGAGCCCAGTAAACCGTCAGTATTCTTGGCCCATGCAGTCAAGTCCCTCCTACAGGGCATACTGAAGCACCAACCCGTAGTCAGTGGTGAACGCCTACCTAACACGAGTGCCCTCTTCAGAGACATGTATGAAATCCTTACTCGTTCTCCATTTGGTGTTTTGCCCAGCCTAGTCATCCAAGCGGCCATCTACCAGGCCTTCTACGGTTTCCTACGACCTAGTGAATTTACCGTGGCTCCGGCAGTCAGACACTGCTCCGACGCCACCTGACTCGCTTTCGAACTATTACACACTTCATCTCACAGTCTGCAAAACGTAACAAACCGGCCCCGGGGTCGACATCAACCTGTTTTTGACTAACAACGCCTGGTGCCCAGTGACGGTGCTAGACCGACTACTGTTCCATCTACCCAGCCAATCTGATGGTAGCTCGTTGCTACCCTTTCTAACTTGCCCCTTGAGTGGCAGCCAGTTTATAAAGCATGTCAGGATCCTCCTAAGCAACTTGGGCTTCAACCCCAGTCAGTTCTCTCAGTTCTTCCTGCCAGATTGGAGCAGTCTCAGCTGCCTCCAAGTATGGAGTACCAGACCATGTAATCAAGAAACTAGGCCGATGGAAGTCTGCTTGTTTTGCCACATACATCCCAAATCCTCAGGTAGAAATAACACAAGCCTTCACCAAGCTGGCTCAAAAACCACAAGAATCAATAAAGAGTTATTCCCCTATCTGAGTCTTTTGCCCCCTTTTCTTGGCATACCGACCAGACCACCAAGGCACACTTCAGGTCTATTTATGTTGTAAGTCTTGTCGAGTGTTTATGTGATCCACATCTCTCTCGGTCATAGAGCCACGACCATAAATAAGAAGGCCAGTATGGTGGCCTGAATTTATAGGAGGAGCCCGGAGGGTTTTTAAGCAGCCCACTCGCCCATGCTCTTTGTCTGTTCAGTGTACGATACCCTCCCGCCCTTCCCTTTTTTCAGGGCACTTCTCAGCACATCCTTCCTTATAAACTACCCATTACTTACCTTAGGTATGCCCCCTTTCTACTTAGGTTGTGGTTGCTTTCTAAAGAAAACCAACTGTAAGACTTTGAATACCTTTTGTTTTGGTGTGGAATGTATTTAAATAATTGAACACAATGCAACGTATTATGATCCAAGAGCAACATCCCTTCTCTGGAACATGATGGTGGGGGACAACTATTTTTATTTTGGCTTTGGTTGCTTTACAAAGTAAGTAAAGGTTAGACTGGTTAGGTGATTACTTATGTTTGATGTATTGACAAAATTTTACATGAGAGTCCAATGGGGCTTTGAAGGTAGGGATTGATACAAATGTTTTTATGTTCATTTAAAGTGCTGCAGAATGTTTGTGCCTATGTGTGTGTGTGTTTGCATATGTGTGTGTGTCTGCAACATTCAGACATGCCAAGAAAATATTCCCTAGAACATTACACCGCCACCATCAGCACTCTGGACCACTGACACATGACAAGACAGATACATGGATTTGTGATGTGTGCTCCAAATGACCCTAATTTCTGCATGTAGCAGGAGAAAATTGAGCTGCATAAATGTCAGCCCAGTCATTAAAGTATATAATTTCCCCTCTTGCAGACATTTCCTTTCAGTTCAATTGCTAGTGGTAATCAGTCACATTCAGCTGGACTTGTTCCGTAACATTAAAGACATTTGGTGGCTTATCCAAGTTATATCCACACAGACATCTTAACCACTTCACATCCTTAGACCATTTTTAAAAATTCTGGACATGAAGTGGTTAAAACAATCTGCAGCCATGAGCTTGGTGTCATTTTTATTGAGCCAGGGAGCGGCTGTTCAGTAAAAGTGATCTGGGTGGATCTACAGTCGCCCAATCAGCCTTGGTGTGGCGTTCCCCTTCAAGATCATCAGCAGGGGTGTTGCTAGGTGGCAAAAAGACCAGGGGCTTCAGCCCGAAGTCCGATGCTGGCACCGATGGGGGGGGGGGGGGGGGGGAGTGGTCATGGCACGGGGTTTTTTGGCTAAGCGCTGGGGTTGTGTGGCGGGGGGTAAGCTTACTTGCTGGTTGCTGCCTGGGGCTTAGCAGTGCCCATCAATTTTGACCACTAATCTCAGCTACCTGACACACTGACCTACCTAACATACACTTACCTGACATACATACACCTACCTGACATGACATACACCTACCTAACATACACTGACCTGACATACATACACCTACCTAACATACACTGACCTGACATGATATACACCCACCTACCTAACATACACTGACCTGACATACATACACCTACCTAACATACACTGACCTGACATACACCTACCTACCTAACATACACTTACCTGACATACATACACCTACCTGACATGACATACACCTACCTAACATACACTGACCTGACATACATACACCTACCTAACATACATTGACCTGACATACATACACCTACCTAACATACACTGACCTGACATGACATACACCTACCTACCTAACATACACCTACCTGACATACATACACCTACCTAACATACACTGACCTGACATACATACACTGACCTGACATACATACACCTACCTAACACACACTGACCTGACATGACATACACCTACCTAACATACACTTACCTGACATACATACACCTACCTGACATACATACACCTACCTAACATACACTGACCTGACATGACATACACCTACCTAACATACACTGACCTGACATGACATACACCTACCTACCTAACATACACTGACCTGACATGACATACACCTACCTACCTAACATACACTGACCTGACATACATACACTGACCTACCTAACATACCGTGACATACATACACTGACCTCACCTACCTGACCAGGAGACAGACTTCATGTGTCCAGGTGTCCTGCAGTTCAGTTCAGCCATAGTGTGAGGTGTGCAGCCCACGCATCATATGGCACAGCAGGCAGCCAGAGAAGAGGAGACTGCTTGAATTTCATCGCCTGGACCTTGGAGCTCCGGGCTTTGTCCTGCATGTAGTAAGTTATACGTAGAGCCTGCCTCCCAGACCCAGCATGGCCAGCAGGCACAAGGCGGTATGGAGAAGACTCTTCTGCCTCCTGCTGCACACTCCGGAGTACGGTGCCCATGATCAGACACACCGAGATCCGGAGCTCTTTACTCTGCCGTCCGCCCCCAGCACAGCTCAGGTCACCAACACACCCCAGCACCGGGCTCCTCTTCAGGATATCCTCATCCCCTCTTCTATCTTCTGATCTATCTCAGCGCCGAGTGGGGGATCTCAGTGATGTGGCGCGGCGGATTGTAATTCCCGCCTTCTGGAGCCTGCAGCGCCTATGATGGACATCACACGTCCCGCGGTCCCAGCATTGGACCAGTGGGACGTCCATCATAGCTCCAGAAGGCGGGACCTGTATGTCATTCGGCCACACTCGGCCGCACTCGGCGGATCAGATTGGTCCCCGCTCGTCAGCGGCTGGCGGCACTCGGGGCTGACAATTGAACGGTGCCTTCTTGACACTCGGGGCTTTTCGGGGACCAATTTGGGGCTTCAGCCCCC
This sequence comes from Aquarana catesbeiana, assembly GCF_042186555.1. Classification (NCBI taxonomy): domain Eukaryota; kingdom Metazoa; phylum Chordata; class Amphibia; order Anura; family Ranidae; genus Aquarana; species Aquarana catesbeiana. The sequence continues at coordinate 72,731,437 of NC_133332.1, read as the reverse complement.
CCTAGCCACCCCCTCCCGACGCCCCTGCTGCCAAGTAAACAGGAGATTCTCACTGTATGTAATCTGACAACGCTCGTCCAGCCCTCCTCCTTGTCCCCTCCGAGGCAGCTAAAATTGAAGTATTGGCGTATAACACGCACACGCTATTTGCACCCGATTTTCATGGTAAAAAAGTGAGTGTTATACGCCAATAAATACAGTACTTATTTACAAAATTTACTGACTGAAAATTTTGAAGAAAAAAAAGGTTTTCTATTTTTTATTCTTTTTTTTGTTAAAAATAAGAAACCCAGCAGTAATTAAATACCACCAAAAGAAAAAGCTCTATTTGTGTGAAGAAAAGGATACAAATTTCACATGGTTACAGTGTAGCATGACCCGCAATTGTCATTCAAAGTGTGACAGCGCTGAAAGCTGAAAAATGGCCTGGGCAGGAAGGGGGTGAAAGTGCCCTGTATTGAGGTAGTTAAATGCCCTGTACACACGATCGGACTTTCCGACGGAAAATGTGCGATCAGAGCTTGTTGTCAGAAATTCCAACCGTGTGTAGGCTCCAGCAGACTTTTTCCATCGGAATTTCCGACACAAAGTTTCAGAGCTGGATCTAAAATTTTCCGACAACAAAATCCGTTCGCGTAAATTCCGATCGTGTGTAGACAATTCCGACACACAAAGTGTCATGCATGCTCAGAATCAAGCAGAAGAGCCGCACTGGCTATTGAACTTCATTTTTCTCGGCTCGTCGTACGTGTTGAACGTGACCGCGTTCTTTGCGTTCGGAATTCCCGACCAACTTTGTGTGACCGTGTGTATGCAAGCCAAGTTTGAGCCAACATCCATCGGAAAAAATCGGAATGTTGTCGGAATGTCCGATCATGTGTACAGAGCAAAAGAGACCCTTTTACCAACTTTAAAAACTGCAGGTAAAAGCAAAATCAAATATTTTAAATGTGTACTTTTTTCCTTTCCGTTAAAGATTTTGTTTCCTTTGCTACATGTGTCCGCTGACACCTGCCGTCATCCAATCCAATCCTGTCTGCCAAAAACAGACCGATGGGGGATCCATTCTCCATCCATCCGGCGGATTGGATGACAGTCAGATAAAAATTAAAAAGTGGTCCGTTTTCATCTGACCGCCCCATAGAGAACTGCTATAAAGTAGACAACCACAAATACCACCATTTAAAAATCATTAAATGCATTTTAACCAATACTTTTATCTCTATATTACCCACCTCTATTCCCCTGCACAGCAGGTTTCAGACTAAAAATAGGGGTAGCACTGTAAGTCAATTAGAATTTTGGGTAAGGTCGGGAGGCTGATAGGATGGGACGGCCTGGACCTGTTTGAGGTGTTGCTGCTCATCTACTTTAAAACCACAGGCTAGGGTGATTCTTAACCAAACTTCAAAACAGAAAAGTAAGGTCAGAATATGGCATTGCTGCCTAACAGGGATGTCTCAATTGAAAGCTTGGCCGATTTTTTTTTTTCTTGCAAGGTTCAGATTATATTAGTGTAATTCTGTGACCTTAACTTGTTGCTTATGCTTCTCCTTTAAGCTTTTGCTCTCCTCTCTCCCTGCCATGCTTCTTTTTCACCCATGACTTGCCAAGTTCCTGGGCTTATTAGGACCCAATTTAGTTACACCTTCCAGCCCCACCATCTGCCCACAAAACACCTACTGGGTTTCCAGAGGAAGCAAAACCTCACTAAAATAGTAGAACAGGCATCACTCATATTGATCCATTGTGCAGCGACGTAGACTGCCCATTTACTCAAATGGAAGAAGCAGATTGTTTGTAATTTAAGAGGTCGCTTACAATAACAACATGGAAGTCAAGGAGCTTGAATAATTGATGTCTAGGAAAAAAACACCAAATTGATTTTTGTTTTCTCTCTCTCTCCATCCTTCCCCCGCTTCCCTTCCTATTGAGTAGAAAGTGTGGTATTTAGAGCATTTTTCATGACCATTGATGAATACTCTACTTTCCTTTAATTTGTAAGTGTTCATTAATAGCTGCAGACCGTGAACTTGGATTCCTATCCAGAGGATGATTACTGCCTCTAGGAGGTGTTTTCTGTCTCTAAGACATTCGCATAATACAATATACAATAGTAGGAACGGCAATGATTGCACAGAGTGTCGTGAACACACAGAGAAAGTCCTCCACCTTTCACATAATGTTACAACTTTAAAAAATGTGGCCTTTGAAGAATGGTAATTTTGCCGAGATACATCAATGCATTTACAACTGCTAGTTCACGGTCTTGATAACAAATGCTTGAAACCACAAAGAAATAATGCAGCACTGCCTGAATACAGTAATCACAGGCCGCAGAGTCAGTGTACCGTGGACCTCCAAGTGATACCTAAATAATGGCCTCAGAAGGATGAATGGTTCCCCTTTGGTCTTTCACCTTGGAAAATTCAGATTACGGCTTTGAAATCTAAATGCGGACACGATTGCTGTAAATGATATGTTTTTCGTCTTGGCCTGATTGTATAATGATACAGCTTGGCGTAAAAATAATGTCAATAATTACAACAGTGTGGAGGATTGCAAAGCGAATAGAACAGGCTACACAATCAGACAAAGGAAACAGAGCTGATTTTTGCTTTTTTTTTACATTAAAAAGGAAATTTTTGTTGGTTGCGTTAAAGAGCTATACCAAAGGCTACTTGTTTCGAAAATAACCACAGAGTAAATATACAGAGTGTGTACTTGTATGTGTGCAAAAAGGTTCCCTGCGTCCTTCCAGCAGTTGACATGTCTTCTTGATTTTTCAGGTGCTTTTGTCATCACTGTCAAACCATTTATCCTGATAACCAGGAACCAAAGATCTCATGGTGCGCAGATGTCAATGATGGAGGGAACAGAGAGTTCTTGTCTTTTGGATGTTTGCACTTTGGAGGAAAGAAATGAGAGGTGCTTAGAAAAACAGCACTGCCTGCTGAGAGAACCACCTGCCTCCAGTCCTAGCTTTTTTTAAGAGTTTGAAGACTTTAACCACATGCTGACCGCCGTATGTAGATATATGTCGACAGAATGGCACGGACAGTCAAATGGGTGTTAAGGTACGTCCCTTTAAATTTGCCGCTGTGCGCCAGCATGCACGCGACCCTGCCACGAGCTCCATAATCATGCCCGCGGGACCTGCGGACTTGATGTCCGCTGATGTCCTGTGATCATACCATGTAGCTGAAGAACAGGGAGATGTCAGGGTAAACACAACATCTCCCCGTTCTTCCTAGTGGCATGTCACTGATCATCTGTTCCCTCTCATCGGGAGCAGCGATAAGTGACGTGTCACTTGTAGCCACGCCCCCTAACAGTTAGAATCACTCCCTAGGACACACTTAACCCCTTCCTAGCCCCCTAGTGGTTAACCCCTTCACTGCCAGTCACATTTACACAGTAATCAGTGCATTTTTAATTGCACTGATCGCTGTATAAATGTGAATGGTCCCAAAATAGTGCCAAAAGTGTCTGATGTGTCCGCCATAATGTCGCAGTCATGATAAAAATCGCAGATCGCCGCCATTACTAGTAAAAACAAATTATTGATAAAAATGCCATAAATCTATCCCCTATTTTGTAGACGCTACAACTTTTGCGCAAACCGATCAATAAATGCTTATTGCGATTTTTTTACCAAAAATAAGTAGAAGAATACGTATCGGCCTAAACTGAGGGAAAAAAAAATTTATATATTTTTTGGGGATATTTATTATATCAAAAAGTAAAAAATATTGCATTTTTTTCAAAATTGTCACTATTTTGTTTAGAGCGCAAAAAATAAAAACCCCAGAGGTGATCAAATACCACCAAAAGAAAGCTCTATTTGTGGGAAAAAAAGGACGTCAATTTTGTTTGGGAGCCACATCGCACGACCGCACAATTGTCAGTTAAAGCGACGCAGTGCCGAATCGCAAAAAGTGCTCTGGTTTTTGGCCAGCCAAATGATCCGGGGCTGAAGTGGTTAAACTCCTAATATGTTGGTCGTATTGAGCATTGAATGCCAATTACAGGGGAGGGGGCATCATGCTCTTTTAGGGTGCTAAAGAATTGTACATGCAGGTTTAACAGCAGAGAAACTAGTTTTGTCAAGTTTGTTTCCACCCAAAGTGTGTTTTTTTTTTGGCTGCGGGTAAATATAATTTTGGAAAGACTTTTCATACCACTCAGGTGTTAGATGAAATTCTTGCTTCTGCAAGATTAATTGCTACAAACTATTTTAATCTGATTCATCCAAAGCTGATATTTTAGTTTTATGTGGTTGCTGTAAAATGTAATCACATGATAGCTTCTCTCAGCTACTCCATTGGCGAGATATGCACTTAGAGTACGTCTGAACCTGCAACCACTGCTGTGTCTGGTGGTGTCTCTTCTTGCTGAGCCACCTGAGATGCTGGACAGCTCTCTGGACAAATTCCTTAAAGTGGTGTTCCACCCAAAAAAAAATAAATAAAATACATGAATATGCCTAAAAATAAATTAAAAAAAACATTTGGAATTTTTTTTTTTTTTACTCACCTCTAAATGCCTGTTGCTAGGGGGTCCCTCGTAGTCTGCCTCTTTCAGTGCCTGGGCTGGTGACATCACTTCCCCACGGCACAGGAAGGGTTTAGCTCTGCTCCCTCCCTCTTGTCAATCATCTGGGACCCGTTACAGGTCCCAGATGACTAAGCAGCCAATCACGGTGCGCGTCGCCGCTTGCGCATGCGCAGTGGGTGCCCGGCTGTAAAGCCACAGCCCGGCACCCACAGTTGCAATGCCGGCGCCGATGAACGGAGGGGGAGACGAGCGGGGCTTCTATCCCCCGCATCACTGGACCCGGGGACAGGTAAGTATCCAATTAAAAGTCAGCAGCTGCAGTATTTATAGCTGCTGACTTTTAATTTTTTTTTTTTTAATGGGAACTCCTCTTTAAACAATCTTGCCTTGATCCTTGTTTCTGGTAAACCTTGAGCTCTTTGCTCCTCCCATCAACTTCCTATTTTAGCCATGCCTTTGCACATCCTGTTTGCCAGATTATTGCGCTCTCTTCAGCCAATATCTGACTCTTGTCACTCCTGCTGCCATTTCTATCTTCACTATCACTCATTACTGACCTTTGGCTTGTTCCTCGACTATGCTTCCACTTGATCCCAACCTGCAACCACTTAATACTCACCTTTGGCTTGTTTACTGACTATGCTTCTGTTTGACCTCTACTTGCTATATCTGCTACAGGACCCAAGCTTGCTCACCTCCGGGCAGAGAATACCTAAAAATCGCTACCTGGTACTAACACACAGAAAAACTCATCTCCATTAAACAAAAGCTCTGGTGAACATCAGTTAGTCCATAAACTCTGCACCGTGGGTAAGCCCGTGTTATCCGCCAGGGTGAAATTCTTCTGTACTTATCCAGCTGGTCAGTGAGAGCCTCTCTACTGTTATAGCTGCTGGTCTCTGAGACTGACCTTTGACAGTGACACACTTCCTCACTTCCACTCAACCACTCCAGCCAAGTAAAAACCAAAAGATGGAGTCAAGCTTCCCCTTAGTATTTAATGGGGAATACAGAAATTAATGCTTTGGTTATGTCTATATAGAAGAGAGTACAGATTTTAAATATTGTGGACAAATCTAGTTATTTCAGGATCTAGCCATCACTGAATCATATACACAAAACCAAGTCATAAGTCTTGTTGTTAAAGGTGAGGGTCACTGTTACTTGCCATTTCTAATAATAATATAATACCAGAACTCAGGTGCGCTACTAGTGTCTGTCCCTCCCAACTATAAAAAATTGCGGCCAGGGTGTAAATGTAATTAGTGTCTTATACCTATGCAAAACCAATTAATAAATACAAATGGATGATTATCGTGACAAAGTCCCCTTGAGGAATGGGTGATAGAAAAACAATTCAAACAGTCCTATGATTCAAATAGGTGCTTTTCCTAGATAGAAACATTCTGTCAGAAGATACTCAGATCTTAAGATGAAATGAAAAAGGCGGCTGCTTACCAGATGCGTGGGACCCCTATTACGAGGGTCTTACAGGCTCAGATTCAGTGGATCCCTCTGGCAGGAACAGCTGAAGACGGTCCCCCAAACTTAGGTGTTCATCTGCTTCTGAACTCCCGCTGGCAATGGCGATGTCCCGCCGGCTGAAAACAGCTGATCCGAACTGGAACAGCTGATCGGAAGAACAGCTGATCTGTGTACACAAACGGCAATCCTTCACATGCACTGTGAGATCGAGGTAGCCGGCCGGCTTCGGTTCCGCATGTGTGAGAGGGGATTAGAAGAACAAAAATGCCTCCATGGTGCAGTAAAACAAAACTTCTTTATTAAAAAACCATGAACGGCATCAGAGCATTTGACAAAGAATCCAAATCAAAAAAATGGATGCTGGAGCAGTATTTCCTATTGAGGCTAGACTGCTATTGTGTGGTGACGTCAGGCTTCATAGCTCCACCCTACGCTGGCGTTTCTCCGTAAGAGGCATCGGCTGAAGAAAAATGTCACACACCACACTTTATAGGTATCTCAGTTAGGCAGGATGACACCGGAAACAGGATTGGGATAATTCCCCAGTCAGTTTATAGTGTAACCAAAATTTTTTTACATCTATCATGACTCTTACACTATACTAATAGTACACAATGCAACAGAAAGACAATTATCATATTATTACTGTCCATTCCCAAAGGACAATTTCAACTTATTCGAAGAAACTGTTCCCGTATAGAGGATTTTCAGGTCCAAGCAAATGTCCTGAGAGGGCGTTTTATAGAAAAAGGATATCAGCCCTCATCACTAGATAGGGACTTACAGGAGATTGCGCTTCTTGACAGAACAAACCTATTGGTCCCTAAAAACAAGAATGAAAATAAAAACAATAAGTTAATGGAGGCATTTTTGTTCTTCTAATCCCCTCTCACACATGCGGAACCAAAGCCTGCCGGCTACCTCGATCTCACAGTGCATGTGAAGGATTGCCATTTGTGTACACAAATCAGCTGTTCTTCTGATCAGCTGTTCCAGTTCGGATCAGCTGTTTTCAGCCAGCGGGATATCGCCATTGCCAGCGGGAGTTCAGGAGCAGATGAACACCTAAGTTTGGGGGACCGTCTTCAGCTGTTCCTGCCAGAGGGATCCACTGAATCTGAGCCTGTAAGACCCCCGTAATAGGGGTTCCACGCATCTGGTAAGCGGCCGCCTTTTTCATTTCATCTTAGGATCCGAGTATCTTCTGACAGAATGTTTCTATCTAGGAAAAGCACCTATTTGAATCCTAGGACTGTTTGAATTGGTTTTCTATCACCCATTCCTCAAGGGGACTTTGTCACGATAATCATCCATTTGTATTTATTCATTGGTTTTGCATAGGTATAAGACACGAATTACATTTACACCCTGGCCGCAATTTTTTATAGTCGGGTGGGACAGACACTAGTAGCGCACCTGAGTTCTGGTATTATATTGTCAAAACTGAAAATTCTTGGTTTTTGTAAGGTTGCAGCACTTTAGTCTTTTGTTTCAATGTTTCTCCTTAGATAATTTTATTTAAAACAGCAACGTTGTTTATTTAGATATCTTGCCTTTTGCTTCATAATATTTTTTTAGTAACAATATTGTTTACCTTCACTGTTATTTCACTTTAGAAAAAAGATACCAATTTGGGGTTAGCGCAGATTACATGTGTTACTTGCCATTTCTGCCTGAATACTAGTCCCACAAATTACTCTTGAACAGGCAATGTTACCAATGATTTATCATGAGTCATATGACCTAAATTTGACCTAATTCCATCATCATTTTTTCTTACTAAGGTAACATTGATAACATTTTCAATATACTCAGTCAGTTTCTAATATAGTCTTTGTTGGCTAATGAGCTTTAGCCAAGAGGTGCATTTTAATTATCAGTGTTTTGTTTTATGAAATGTATTTTTTCTTCAGATTTTCAAGAAAACAGTAACAAAGGGAGAAAAAAACAGTGGCTGTGAATTACAATCCACTGAAAAATACTGTATATTGCTATGTTAAACAGGTACCTGTACATCAATTTACATTCTTGTAGGGTATTTAATGTGTTCCATATAACCTGGGGTTAATTGATGATCTGGGTCAGTGACATGCAGCTTGCATGGGATCTTAGTCCATTTTAAGATACATAGGTCTTTCAACGTTCATTTTTTTATGTTAAGGTAGCATGAAACTTGTGTATTTTTCTCCAATAAAATGAAAAAGAAAAGGTGCAGAGGACCATGAAAGAAAGTGGTGGAGAGAGAAGTTGCTTAGTGGAGTGGAAGGGAAATGAGTAACCACTAAATAAGAGGTGCCTACACAAGAGTGAGTAGATTGTTTTTAAAGATGAACATGAAGCAGTCTTGTAATGGCGCTGAGTAGGAGAGCACTGTAGGAGCGCCGGGTCTCCAGCCCCACGTCCTTGCTAATGGATCCCCTCTAGGTTTTTGTTTTTTTTCCTGGCAGCCTGCCTACACGCCCGGCTAACCCCCCCCCACCCGATCCACCGGAGTATCCACAAACAGATAGAAGCAGTGTACTCCCGCTCGTGAGACGGATCTCCTCTGTGTCGTCCTGCCGTGTGCGGCTGCAGTGTCTCCCTCCTTACATGCAGGATCGTCAGCAGCGTGTGTGAGAGCAGACTCTCCTGGGATTGCACTTGGACCCAGCGGCACCACAGGCGGCTGAGTTATGTTCCCGCTATTGATCCCTTTCTCTCCCCCTTCCCTCCATTGTGGGCGAACAGTTTTTGGAAGTGTTCGGTGTAGCCCCTCGTTGCTCAGAGGACTGTCGGAGATTAAGTAAGCCACCTTTTTTTTCTTATCTTAACTGCAAGTGAATACGACTGTTTTTTTTTGTTTGTTTTGCCATCTTTTTGAATAAACGTATTCATTTTTTTTAATACTTTTTTGAACAATTGACTGCCTTTTTAACCCTTTGAGCGCTGGTGTTCTTTGTTTTTTGCTGCCTGGTCCCTTTCTGCCCGTGCTTTTATTGTTCCCAATTTTTTTGGTGCTAGTATAGTGTTGTGTGTTTTTTTTAGTATTGTTATTCCCACGCTTACGGTGGTGGGATGGGAGGGAGGCTGCAGTGGTGATCGGAGATTCAGTGGCGGCTCCCGGCCGCTGTGTGGATGGTCGCTGGCGTCGATCCTTTTTTCCCCCGCCCTCGTCTGGTGATACTGGAGGTCGGCAGGAGATAGGAGACCCCTCGAGGAGAATAAAATCAAAGTGGGGGGAAGCCTGCATCTGAATAAGAAACGGACTACAGCCCCCCCTCAGATCAGATAAGTAAAAAGTAGTAATTTTATGTTAAGATTTTTTACATGAAAATACAATACAGAGAGGTGAAAAGTGGAGGTGGAGAAAGGGGACTGTCGATTTTTGTTCCTGACTACTGCATCAGAGCCTGCATCCGAACGGGAAACGGACTACAGCCCCCTCTCAGATAAGTAACAAGTAGTAGTAAGTTGTTGAGTTTTTTACATGAAAAAGGGGATACTGTTGATTTTTGCACCTGACTACTGTACTGGTTGTGATAAATCCATTATAGACTGCCTATAGTGTAACAATATACAGTTCCTGTAAAAGGACATAACTACACTGGAATTCTGGTTGACTTCTCTGGTTGAAATATTCAAGGTGGTCTCAAGAACCCTTTGCTGGGATTGGCCGAGCGAACGGGCAGTGGAAACTGTTAAATCTTCTATCCCTGGCATACCCCCCCCCCCCTTTTTTTTTTCGTTTGTAGGGAGAGAAATGAGGGGTAAGACTGGAAGGGGTGGAGGGGTAGTGGCGAAATCCCCATGCCCTAGTGTAAGCCCCACCTCTGGACCGATGAATAAATATGTGACCCAGGGAGGAGATGAGGAAGGGGCAGTAATGGTCTTAGAAAAACAGCAAAATACTAAAGGGAGAGAGTCAGAGATTAAGGAAAAAAAAAGATAAAAAAGGTCACAACAAAACACTGATGGACAGCAGTACACTATCAGACAATAGAGTAGAGCAAGATCCTGAAATAGAAACCCTTTCTAGAACAATTACCAACAATGACAGATATGGAAAGAATGTTTGCGGCCCTAGAAAACTCATTAAAATCAGAAATGACAAAACTCCATAAAGATATGGGACACATGCTCGCTAGAGTTGAGGAAGTGGAAAAAAAACAGATACGCACTCAAGAAGGATAAAAGAGTTAAAAGAAGGAATTAAAATAGTAAAACAAGAACAACAGGAGCAGGCATATAGATTTGAAGATCAGGAGAACAAGGAATGGAGGAAGAATCTAAGAATTCGAGGACTCCCGGAATCTTCCCAAACAGAAAACCTAAAAGATGTAGTTGGGTGGGTCTTTGTAATTGCGAGACTGCATTTTTCAGGCCTGCGTTTTCCTCTTCTAGGACATGGACATATTGAACCATGTCATCGAATTTGGTTTCCAGATGATCCGTACGTTCACCAAGTTGATCTATTTCACCCCTAAGCTCGTGGGCTAACTTATTTACTTCTTTGGTGATGTTATGGGTGATGCTGTGAAGCAGAGCCTGTAACTTAGTCTCTAGAACATCCACTGTTAAGGGTAGTAATGTTGCGGGGGAGACAGGTGGCTGTGGACGTTGTGAAGAGTCTTCCATAAACATAGAGGGATCAACTAATGGGAAATTGTCCGTTTGGTTCATAGCTGTCTCCGGGGTACTTGAGGCCGGGGAGTGAGGCCTCCGTAGGTATTTCTCCATTGAGTGGGTTCGCCGAAGTGCGGCCTGTGAGGCTTGTTTTGAGTATACGGTGCGTTGGTCTCCGATTTTACCCATGCACTGATTGAGAGGTAACTATGGGGTTCCCTGAAAGGTTAGTGCGTCTCCCGGGTCTTGAAAATAATAGCGTTGCGGAGCGGGAGGTTCGGATCTGTAGGCGGAGGTTAAAGCTTCAAATTCAGACGTCTTCCATTTCTGCAAGCTGCGTGTGCGTTTTACATGGAACAGTTGCAAGGGTGATTTGTTAGGTAACTGTTACAGGGCATAGTATTCCCAGTGGTAAATATTGATAAGGAAGTATAAAGAGATGGGTTATGAGGAGTGGATACAGCTTAGAAGGACAGAAGCAGCTGGGTGTACTTTGGAGACCCAAGATGGCCGCCGGCCTCCGTGTGTAGGCCGAAGCCGTGGTCTTTCCTATGGGGACAGTTGGCGGTTAATGTCCGGGATGTTTGGCTGTGGGATGATAGGTGTGGATGATTCCACTACTCACTGTGTCTCTGGGTTATGATGAGTAGGTACAGTTTGGATGGACAGAAGCAGCTGGGTGTATCTTGGAATCCCAAGATGGCCGCCGGCCTCCGTGTGTAGGCCGAAGCCGCGGTCTTTCCTATGGGCCGACCGGCCGGCCGTGTGAGTACCGCTCCGTCTGGGCTTCGTCTGGGCTAAAGGGCTTCTGGAGAGACACACAGCTAATGGGACAGTTGGCGGTTGATGTCAGGGACGCTTGGCTTTGGGATGGTAGGTGTGGATGTTTCCACTACTCACTGTGTCTTCCAGGGGGATGATGTGGCCTGATCAATAGGCCGCAGGCAGTAGATGGACGTCAGGCCGCGGTATTTCAGGGCTCACGGTCGGGGATCCCCAGGCAGTACTGCTCCGCTTCAGGTCTATCCAGCAGCCTCCGGAGGTGTCCTGCTGGAAGGTGGAGGTAGGATGATTGTTATTTAGAAGCGTGGGGGCCGACAGGCCTCAAGATGGCGTCGGGCCTCGAGCCCAGGAATCAGAGAGCCGGACCGGGATGCACACAGTCGGGTAAAGTCCGAAATGGAGGATAATTTTTAGCTGTGCTTGCAGTAGAGATTGTACTGAGTAGTATGCCGTGCTTTTGGGAGTTCTCCGGGGTAAGAGAAAGGTAGGATGGCAGTAGATTGCTTGCTGGCTGTGCAGAGCTCAACACAAGCACGTCTTCCTTGCTCAGTGTCCAGACACGCCCCGTTGGGTGGGTCTTTAACCCAATTATCAACAAGAAAGCAACAAACGAAATAAAGATTGAAAGAGTTCATAGAATAAGAAAGCCATTAGGCCTGCCGAACGAGACCCCTAGAGACATATTAGTCCGATTTGAAAGTTGGGAAGAAAAAAGTCAAATTTGGAGAAATTTAAAGGGAAAACCACCAATTGTATATGAGGGAAAGGAAATTCAGATCTTTCAGGACCTCTTGCAAGATACCTTGAGAAGAAGGAGGATATTAAAACTTTTATTAAAAACTTTACAAGAGAGTGAAATTCAATAAAGTTGGAGTTTTCCAGCGTGCCTGATCGTTAAAAGAAATGTAAGAACTACAAAACTGAGATTCTTGGACGATATCCCCGATTTTTGTAAAACTTTGGAAATTCCACTACCAAAAAATATGGAAGAAGCAACCAGAAGATCAGATAGACAGACAGGGGATGAAGCACAATGGCAGCTGGTATCCAAGAAATAGACCAGTGGGGAGAGGGGTTGGTGGTGGGGGGGCGGGTGGCAGGGTAAAATAATGGATAGGAAGAGAAGGAATAGAGGAGGAGGTGTTGGCAGGGAGGGAGGGGAGGGGACCTGGAGGCAAGGTGCTCTCTGAAGTTACCATCCTAACTGTATAGGAGAGGATGGTTTGAAGTGCCAGGTAGTTTTCCACCTCAAATAAAGGAGTAGGGTTAAACAATCTCCTAAATTATAGGGCAGCTACTCATGACCAAGAGGTCAAATGCACAAGGGTTCAGGAGTTGGGAAGGGGGGAGAGGTGGGGGACGGTTGAAGAGAAGGGGGTTAGGGAGTTGGGTAGGAGGGAGGGTGTGGGAGGGTTTAGTATTGTTTCACCAGGAAAACCCAGTGTCCTGATTGCCTTTTTAAATTTTGAAATGCTCCCGCATGTCGCCCCACATGTGGGGGCCCTTTCTCTCGTGACCCCTTTGGGAATAAGTTGAGGAGAGACGCCCCTAAATGGGGACGCGCGGGTGTTTAGAGATTAAAATGGAGGATATAAACAAAGTCAAAATCCTGACATATAATGTGCAAGAATTAAACTCACCTGAAAAGAGACGGGTAATACTGCGAGAACTAGAACGAACTAAGGCCAGAATAATCTTTCTGCAGGAGATGAATATCACACAGGACTCAAAAGTCAAAATCTACTAAAAAAAATATTAAAATGTGGTACTATGGGGATTCACCAATTAGAAGGTCAAAAGGAGTTGCAATTGGTTTCGGGAAAAACATCTGCTTTGTTATTGAAAAAAGAAAAGCTGACCCAGAAGGACGTTTTCTCTTCCTCACAGGGACAATACAGGGTATGAGGTACACGTTAGCAAACATCTACTGTCCCAACACAAACCCTAAAAAGTACCTAGCGGAGAAGCTGAAAGATCTGCTTGAATTTAAACAGGGTAAATTAATATTGGCTGGCGATTTTAATTTACCTATGGACCATAAATTAGATACTACGTCTACTGCACCGGATAGAGAAATAAAGCAACTAAGGAAAAATAAATTATATGAACATCAATTAGTAGATGTATGGTGAGTACAACATCCAAGTATAAAGGATTACACATATTATTCAACAGTTCATAGAACATATTCTAGATTGGACTACATAATGGTGGAACATAGATCATTGGAGGAATTATTAGAGACAACAATAGGAATATCATCATTTTCAGATCATTCCCCAGTTTTGCTGAAGATGAATTTTCAGGGAGAGTCCATGGGAAGAGGTACATAGAAGATGGTGAAACTGTAAAAACTATAATAGACGAGACTGAAAAATACTTCCGGGAAAATAACACTCCTGAACTATCAAAATCAACTCTATGGGAGGCGCATAAATCCATTATCAGAGGTGAATTAATATCGATAGGGGCAGGAAAAAAGAAGGTAAGAGGAAAAAATATGATGAGACTTTTAAATGAAATTCACAACTTAGAACAAAGACACAAAAAGCAAGCCGAAAAGGAAATATATCGGTCCCTGATTCTAAAAAGAGACCAACTAAAAGACCTGATGGAACAAGAAGACAGAAAGGAGTTTAATAGGATATTACAAGAGAGATTTATGAAGGGAAATAAAGCAGGTAAACACCTGGCGATTATCCTAAGAAAAAGTAAGACCTTAAACTATATAGAGAAGATAAAAAACGATAAGGGGGAAATAAAAAATAAGACTTTAAAGCTTTTGCACAATATTATAGCTCACTTTATGCAATAAAAGAGGAAGAAACAAATCAACAAGTAGAAAAAAGAAGGAAGAAGATACAAATTTACTTAAAAAAGGCCAATTTACCAAAAAAAAAAGCCAGAGTTATTAAAAGACCTAGAAAACGAGATAACACAGGATAAGATCAAAATGGCCCTGAAGGAAATCCCCACTGGTAAAAGCCCAGGGCCAGACGGGTTTACGATTAGATATTACAAAAAGTTTCAAGAACAGCTGATTCCAAGGTTTTGTGAATACTTGAATAAAATATGAGATGATGATGATGTTATAAGAAGAGAGTCACTCTTGGCACATATCACAATAATACCTAAAGAGGGAAAAGACAAAACCAACTGTTCAAGCTATAGGCCCATTGCCTTATTAAACACGGATACTAAACTCTATGCCAAAATATTAGCCACTAGAATAAAAAAATTAATACCTCTATGGATAAACTCGGACCAGACTGGATTTGTTCCTGGGAGAGAAGGAAGAAACAACAGCATAATAACAATTTTGATGTTGCAAAAGAAGAAAACCAACGGTTCCCCAGATCTGCTCTTGTCAATTGATGCAGAAAAAGCATTTGACAGAGTAGACTGGGGATTCATGATGGCCACATTACAGCACTTAAGACTGGGGCCTAAAATAATGAAGTGGATCAAAAATCTCTACAATGGGCCCACAGTAAGGGTAAATGGGAAAATGTCACCTGTGTTCGAGATGTTTAACGGAACGCGTCTAGGTTGTCTGCTCTTGCCTCTTCTATATGTATTGTCATTAGAACCTTTCCTAGCAACCCTACAAAATAACCAGGGGATAGCGGGGGCGAGAGTGGAGGAAAAAGAACATAAAGTGGCTGCGTATGCCGATGATATCCTAATGTACGTGACTAAGCCCAGGGTGACCCTGTCAAATATTCTGAAAGAAGTGACTGAATATGGAGAACTCTCAAACTTTAAAATAAATCCTATAAAAACAGAAATATTGAACATCGGACTGGGGAAAAAAGAAGTCCTCGCCCTTCAAAAAGAATTCCCATTCACGTGGGTAAAAGGTGAACTATCTTATCTGGGAATTAAACTAACATCATCATATGAGAAAATTTTTTCTGCAAACTATATTCCATTATTAAATGAGATGTGAGGCAGAAATAAAGAAGATGAGTACACAGCCAATATCATGGATTGGAAGAGTCAATATGCTTAAAATGGTAATACTACCAAAATAATGTATACATTCCAGATGTTACCAATAGGAATTCCACAGAGCTTTTTCAAAATTATACAAAAATTACTGTCAAAGTACATCTGGCAAAATAAAAATCCGAGAATAAAATTTGCACTAATTTCTAGGAAAAGACAGCACGGGGGTTGGCAGCTCTGGATATTTGTAGATATTATAAAGTGGTAATCTTAGCACGTATGATTGAATGGACAAAAGAAAATAAAGAAAAAAAATGGGTTGAGATAGAAAACACTTTTAGCAGAACCACGCTTCACAAAAATATTTGGATTTTTTAAATAAGTTTAGAACACTAGATCCAGATTCTCACGAATTGACCAAAAATTTATTTAAAATATGGGAACAACAAAGGGGAAGATCTGCACAAGAATTAGAGATAATATTTGGTGGGAAGTTGCGTGAGTGGGAAGTTTTTCAATTGAATCACTTAGTTAACACATCATCACACATGTTTAGAGACGGAGAGGAACTAAATTGGTTGGAAAAGCTTTGTATAACATCAACGCCATTGAAAAAGGGTACTTTGAAAGTTTATGAAATTTTGACAGACCTTCAAGGACAGGGAAGACCCTCCTTTATAGAAAAGTGGGAAAAAGAACTGGAAGTAAAACTAGAAGGCCAGCAAGTCGATATGATGATAGAAGGATATAACCAAGCTTGGGATATGAATACCATTGAGATAAACTATAAATTCCTGGTAAGGTGGTACTTAACCTCGGAGAGAATCCATAAAATTAAGCAAGATGGATTGCCATGGTGCTGGAGAAATTGTGGACAAATAGCCACAATGACACATATATGGTGGGATTGCCCGAAAATAAAAGAATTCTTTCAGGAAATAATCAGTTGTATAAAGGAAATAACAGGCGAGAAGATAGATAATAACATACTGACATGTTTGTTTCATGACTCCAACACTCCCAAAAAGCAATATATGAAAACAGTGATGCCAAAACTTTTGAACGCTGCAAAGGGACTGATCCCAAAAAAGTGGTTGAACAGTGAAAGACCAGACTTAAGTGGATTATTATAGTAAAATGGAATTCCTAAGCAGCAAGGATAAAGGGCAATTAGATAAATATAATAGTATTTGGGGAGGGTGGGGAAATTATAAAACCTTGGATAATTACTGGCTGAAAATGTTGGAAGGCATAGGGTCTTAAGTAAGTAGGGTAAGAAAGAAACAAACTAAAGGCAAGAGTAGAGGGGTGGTGGGAGGAGGGAAGTAGAGGTGGGATGGTACGTGGGTAGGGTAGAAAGGGGAAGAGTGGAAAATCCTTGTGGTTTTTCTATAAATATAAATAACATTTTCTAAATAAATTCTTTTTTTTTTATCGATGCCACAATGATGTGAAATTGAGAAGGGACAAAATTTGAACGGCAAGTTGAAATAAGTCTCTCAAAAGTGTTCACTGAAGTGGAAAAAAAAAAAAAGATGAACATGAAGCTTGTACATGGTCCAAAAAGTCCCACATTTCAGTTTTCGACTGTAGTTCTTCTTCACAATGCAAATCTAGGCATGAAATCAGTGAGTCAACACAACAGCTAATGCTATCCGAGGTATATTACAGCTGTAATAAATCTAAATCTACTTAGTTTACTTTAATCTGATTTCCTTATAAGCTGCTAAAATCTGAATCTAGAGAGCTTTCATATTTAGAGTGTAACACTCTTTCCCTCTGTGTGAAATATCAAAAATCGATTTACCTTCCAAAAAAGGTTTGTTTCTGTTATGTAATCAAACAGGTCAAAAGAATTGACTGCTGATACTTTCAAATATGTATATTGGCTTTCTCTTCTGTTCATTTACTTTCTATTTTGTGAATTGATTAAAATAAACTATTAATACTCCTATTTCTGATTTGTGTATATATATATATATATATATATATATATATATATATATATATATATATATATATATACACAGTGCCTTGCAAAAGTATTCATACCCTTTGAAATTTTCCACATTTTCTCATGTTACAACCAAAGCAGGTAAATGTATTTTATTGGGATTTTATGTGATAGACCAATAAAAGTGGTGCATAATTGTGAAATAGAAGGAAAATAATAAATGGTTTTCAAAATTTTTTGCAAAAAAAATCTGAAAAGTGTGGCATACATTTGTATTTAGTCCCCTTTCCTCTGATACCGTAACTAAAATCTAGTCCACCTGTGTGTAATTGAATCTGAGTATAAATACAGCTGTTCTGTGAAGCCCTCAGAGGTTTGTTAGAGAACCTTAGTGAACAAACAGCATCATAAAGGCCAAGAAACACACCAGACAGATCAGGGATAAGGTTGTGGAGAAGCTTAAAGCAGGGCTAGGTTATAAAAAAAATATCCCTAGCTTTGAACATCTCATGGAGCACTCTTAATCCATCATCCAAAAATAGAAAGAGTATGGCACAACTGCAAACCTACCAAGACATGTCCATCCATCTAAACTGACAGGCTGGGCAAGGAAAGCATTAATCAGAGAAGCAGCCAAGAGGCCCATGGTAACTCTGGAGGAGCTGCAGAGATCCCCAGCTTTGGTGAGAGAATCTGTTCACAGGATAACTATTAGTCGCCCACTCCACAAATCTGGCCTTTATGGAAGAGTGGCAAGAAGAAAACCATTGTTGAAAGAAAGCCATACAAAGTCCTGTTTGTTTGCAGTTTGCGAGAAACCATGTGGGGGACACAGCAAACATGTGGAACAAGATGCTCTGGTCAGATGAGATCAAAATGGAACTTTTTGGCCCAAAAGCAAAACACTGTGTGTGGCAGAAAACTAACACTGCACATGAGTACACCATCCCCACGAGAAACATGGTGGTGGCAGCATCATATTGTGGGGATGCTTTTCTTCAGCAGGGACAGGGAAGCTGGTCAGAGTTGATAGGAAGATTGATGGAGCCAAATACAGGGCAATCTTAGAAGAAAACCTGTTAGAGTCTGCAAAAGACTTGAAACTAGGGTGGAGGTTCACCTTCCAGTATGACAACGACCCTAAACATACAGCCAGAGCTACAATGGAATGGTTTAGATCAAAGATAACGACCCCAAACACACCTCCAAGATGACCACTGCCTTGCTAAAGAGGCTGAGGGTAAAGGTGATGGACTGGCCAAGCATGTCTTCAGACCTAAACCCTATTGAGCATCTGTGGGGCATCCTCAAATGGAAGGTGGAGGAGCGCAAAGTCTCTAACATCCACCAGCCCTGTGATGTCATCATGGAGGAGTGGAAGAGGACTCCAGTGGCAACCTGGAAGACGGAAACCTGAGCAGATATATCATGTGAATTTGTTAAAACCAATGAAGAATAGGGAATCCTTGGTACTCACTTTTGTTGCCAGCGGTTTAGACATTAATGGCTGTGTGTTGAGTTATTTTGAGGGGACAGCAAATTTACACTGTTATACAACCTGTACACTCACTACCTTACATTGTAGCAAAGTCTTGTTTCTTCAGTGTTGTCACATGAAAAGATATAATAAAATGTGAGGGGTGTACTCACTTTTGTGAGATACTGTGTGTGTGTGTGTGTGTGTGTGTGTGTGTGTGTGTGTGTGTGTGTGTGTGTGTGTGTGTATGTATGTATGTATGTATGTGTATATATATATATATATGTATATATATATATATATATATATATATATATATATATATATATATATATATATATATATATATATATATATATATATATACACACACACATACACTTACCGGTCACTTTTATTAGGTACATCTATCCAATTGCTTGGTAACACAAATTGCTAATCAGCCAATCACATGGCAGCAATTCAATGCATTCAGGCACCTAGGGGTGGTGAAGACAACTTGCTGAAGTTCAAACTGAGCATCAGAATAGAAAAGAAAGGAGATTTAGGTCACTTTGAACGTGGCATGGTTGTTGGTGTTAGACGGGCTGGTTTGAGTATTTCAAAAACTGCTGATCTACTGGGATTTTCATGCACAACCATCTCTAAGGTTTACAGAGAATGGTCCGAAAAAGAAAATATCCAGTGAGCGGCAGTTGTGTGAGCTGAAAATTCCTTGTCGATGTCAGAGAAGAATGGGCAGACTGGTTCGAGATGATAGAAAGGCAACAGTAACTCAAATAACCACTTGTTACAACTAAGGTATGCAGAATACCATCTCTGATCGCACGACACATTGAACCTTGAAGCAGATGGGCTACGGCAGCAGGAGACCACACCGGGTGCCACTCCTGTCAGCTAAGAATAGGAAACTGAGGCTACAATTCACACAGGCTCACCAAAATTGGACAATAGAAGATTGGAAAAACATTGCCTGGTCTGATGACTCGATTTCAACTGCGACATTCAGATGGTAGGGTCAGAATTTGGCATAAACACCATGAAAGCATGGATCCATCCTGCCTTGCATCAACAGCACAGGCTGGTGGTGGTGGTGTAATGGTGTGGGGGATATTTTCTTGGGCCCCTTAGTACCATCTGTGCATCGTTTAAATGCCACACCCTACCTGAGTATTGTTGCTGACCATGTCCATCCCTTTATGACTACAATGTACTTATCTTCTGATGGCTACTTACAGCAGGATAATGCACCATGTCACAAAGCTCAAATCATCTCACCACTGGTTTCTTGAACATGACAATGAGGTCACTGTACTCCAATGGCCTCCACAGTCACCAGATCTCGATCCAATAGATCACCTTTGGGATGTGGTGGAACAGGAGATTCACATCATGGATCTGCAGCAACTGTGAGATGCTATCATGCCAATATGGACCAAGATCTCTGAGGAATGTTTCCAACACCTTGTTGGATCTATGCCACGAAGAATTAAGACTAGCTAATAAAGTGTCCGGTGAGTGTATATATTGTAAAGGATTAGCTCAGTAGCGGGGTGTGCAGGACCCCCTGTATGGGTCAAAGCACAGTAAAGTAGGCACGGACAGACAGCAGGATCTTTGTGAAACAAAAACTGTGTTTTTTTTTTTTTTTTTACACAAGTGCAGGTATCAAAACAGGTAAAGTTAAACAAAACAGAAAATAAAGGGGGGCGTGGCCTGGCATTGTACCAAGATGGACTTGTAGCTCTGGAGCTCCCGTTCACGAGGCCCAGCGACATTAGCATTCGGCAAGTACACAAATCCCCCACCGCTAAAAAAATGGAGAGAACATCCAGGAGTGTGTCGGTGACAAGATCCCGCTCCCCTCGGGATCTAGACACGCAGCTCAGCCGACAAATCCCCGAGATATTTCGGAAACGGCCTAGAGGCGGGACGCAGGCCTCTCAAGATACCTTCTCTCGTGAGTCCCGCTCCCACAGCAGGAGCCCACAGTGCGCCAGTGAAAGATCAGAGACCCGAACTTCCCCAGCACTGTGCCTTGACGATCTCCGCAGTGTCGCTTCGGATATAAAGAGCACTCTCTCTGCTGCCATCTCAGATTTAAGAGCCGACATACAAGCCATAGCTCTGAGAGTGGAGGAGGTGGAAATAACACAGGCCCGCCATGATGTCTCCCTCTGCCAAGTGCAGCAACTGACTGAATCACACGCCATGCATCTAAGGGAAATCAACCGCCACATGGAGGACCTGGATAATAGAGGGAGACACCGCAACCTTAGGGTAAGGGGGATCCCCGAATCCATAGACCCCAGCCATCTCTCACAAGCAGTCACCAATATCTTCAATGACCTCCTAGAAAGACCCCCGGATACACTGATTGCTTTTGAGCGCATACATAGAGCGCTCCACCCCAGGGGGAAAGACACAGACCCCCCCAGGGACTCGATATGCTGCCTTATGGATTTCCCGTTAAAAGAGGAAATTCTTTATAAAGCCAGAGGTAGAAATCAATTGTCTTTCCGGGGATCTAACATTAAAATCTTTCAAGATCTTTCTAACATCACCCTGCAGCGCAGAAGGGAGCTGAGACCCCTTCTTGACACACTATGGGCGAGATCAATCCTGTACCGCTGGAAGTTCCCCTTCTGCCTGTCAGTAACACACCAGGGGCGTACAGCAAACCTCAGAGTCCCTGAAGATTTAGAGCACTTCTGTTCTACCATGGATCTACCCCCTGTAGACCTACCTGATTGGTACAGCGACTTCAGGCTCCCCTCAATCAACAGGGCAACATCCATGGACAGAGTGGATGAAGCAGGTAACTTCAGCATAATACGCCGCCGCCACACGCAGCATCCGGCTCCACCACATTCTCCTCAGGCAACCTCAGAAGTTCCAAGGAATGGAAGCCCCACAGCTTCCCCGGAACACCGCAGAGCACGAATCCTCTGATCAGGTAAAACTTACTTACCTCCCAACTTACATGACACAAGAACTTCATTCTTACAGTTTGCCCCCATATACCTGACTGTGGCACTACTGCAGTTATACCCCTCTGTACCTACCCACATTTGAACCTCAGTTCTTAAGCAGTAAGGCACCAAACACCTGCCTCGCATAAGGCAGGCATACTTTTGATTAATAAGTCTGAAAAACACCCTGTGGATGAATAGTGGCGCTATATGCCTAATAAATAAAATGAACGGGCCAATCAATAAATTCTTGTTAAAGAGTGCAAAAATGACTAAAAAAATGACTGAAAAAATATTTTAAAAGGCTTATCTAGATAAAATCAGCCTATACCCTTATATTAATCTAGTGTATAAAGTGATGAACCACAATACAATTCCCCAGTGTAGTATAGCCTCCACTTGGGACACTGTGAATATAAAGTGGCAAAAATGTAAATAAAGCAAATGTTCAAACAATAAATAACATGAAATGATGCTTTTTAAACAATCATTTTACACAGTGACCATTATTAGCATAATGAAACAAAAATCAACATTAGTGAATAAGTCCCAAATATAAAAAACGAAAAGCCAAAAAAAAAAAAAAAAAAAAAAAAAAAAAAAATGTTGGCTTTTCGTTTTTTATATTTGGGACTTATTCACTAATGTTGATTTTTGTTTCATTATGCTAATAATGGTCACTGTGTAAAATGATTGTTTAAAAAGCATCATTTAATGTTATTTATTGTTTGAACATTTGCTGTATTTACATTTTTGCCACTTTATATTCACAGTGTCCCAAGTGGAGGCTATACTACACTGGGGAATTGTATTGTGGTTCATCACTTTATACACTAGATTAATATAAGGGTATAGGCTGATTTTATCTAGATAAGCCTTTTAAAATATTTTTTCAGTCATTTTTTTAGTCATTTTTGCACTCTTTAACAAGAATTTATTGATTGGCCCATTCATTTTATTTATTAGGCATATAGCGCCACTATTCATCCACAGGGTGTTTTTCAGACTTATAAGTATTTTTTGTTTAAGTGGCAGCTTACAGGTGTTCTTACAATCCTAGGCGCAGAGGTGGAAAGACAGGTGTGGGCACTAATTTCTCCTGGTCATCCGCAGTTTTCAATTCATACTTTTGATTAAGCAGCCACAGAATCGAGACACACAATACCTGCCCCACTTGCAATCAAGGAGAGAATATCGAAACATGTTGCATTGAATATACCCAGACTAAATACAAATGCAAAAAATGTAACTTCCAAGGATCAATCTTACAAACCGGGATATCTTGGCTCTCCCCAGAAGCACACCAA
The DNA here is from genome assembly GCF_042186555.1 of Aquarana catesbeiana. NCBI lineage: Eukaryota > Metazoa > Chordata > Amphibia > Anura > Ranidae > Aquarana > Aquarana catesbeiana. The sequence goes on along the minus strand of NC_133332.1, from coordinate 72,708,352 downwards.
ACGCTTTTGATATTAAACCCGAGTGTACGGTTTACTACCTATACATACAAATGCGGAAATCCTTCACCTAGATCATACCGAGGGACTGGAATACACAGATGCTTGACAAGTTTCTTTCATTTACCAACTAAGACACTAACTGAACAACCCAATGGGGACTAAAGCACATCTTATTTCATTGCACATGAGCCTATAATCCCACTCTGTGATCTATGATCCCTGACTCAAGATGACCCTGCTGAAGATGACCATGGCAGGACTACTCCACCCTGGAGACTCCCCCAGCCCCTCACTGCTATGATTCCCCTATGATCACCGGGAGCACGAATACTTCCCTCACCAAACTCCCCTATACATGTGGAGACTTGAAGCCCAAAATCCATAAACAATTTTGGACACATGGAACGACCAGGAGATCCAACAACAATGTTTTCTTTTTTTATATTTTTATATTTGTTCCACGGCCATATAATTAGACTATCAAGATCGCCTTTACCATCCAAGAAAAGGAAGTCAAGTATGCTCTTACCTTCACCTCCCTCTTAACTACACCATCTCCTCTGTGCATCTGACTCACCACTAGGGATGAGCCGAACACCCCCCTGTTCGGTTCGCACCAGAACAGGCGAACAGGAAAAAAGTTTGTTCGAACACGCGAACACCGTTAAAGTCTATGGGACACGAACATGAATAATCAAAAGTGCTAATTTTAAAGGCTTCTATGCAAGTTATTGTCATAAAAAGTGTTTGGGGAACTGGGTCCTGCCCCAGGGGACATGGATCAATGCAAAAAAAAGTTTTAAAAATGGCCGTTTTTTCAGGAGCAGTGATTTTAATAATGCTTAAAGTCAAACAATAAAAGTGTAATATCCCTTTAAATTTTGTAGCTGGGGGGTGTCTATAGTATGCCTGTAAAGGGGCGCATGTTTCCCGTGTTTAGAACAGTCTGACAGCAAAATGACATTTTGAAGGAAAAAAGCCATTTAAAACTACTCGCCGCTATTGCATTGCCGGTGTTCTGCCGAGAAAGTTCCGCTCGGCGGATAAGGACCCCCCTCTACTGCACAGGCGCTGCGCCTGCGCAGTAGGATCCGGCGGAAATAGCCGAAGATGAATAGGGGAAAATCAGCTGTACACGGCGCCTGTAAGAGGGCCCCTCGTGGGCTCGCTTCGCTCGCCACGCTTCACTCGCCACGCTTCGGCCACGGCCTCGCTTCGCTCGGCTCTTTTTGATTCCCCCTCTAGGTCCACTTGGGTGGTGGGGAAGGAACCTGGACCTAGGGCGCAGGCGCCGTGTACAGCTGATTGAAAAGTTTGAGCTTCGGCTATCTCCGGCGGCTGACAGTAGTTCGTACTGCGCAGGCGCTGCGCCTGTGCAGTACAGGGGGGGGAACTTATCCGCCGAGGGAACTTTCTCGGCAAGACACCGGTCCGACAATACACATAGAAGTTCACTGATAAAAACGGCATGGGAATTCCCCACAGGGGAACCCCAAACCAAAATTTTTTTAAAAAATGACGTAGGGGTCCCCCTAAATTCCATACCAGGCCCTTCAGGTCTGGTATGGATATTAAGGGGAACCCAGGCCAAAATTTAAAAAAAAAATGACGTGGGGGTCCCCCTAAATTCCATACCAGACCCTTCAGGTCTGGTACGGATTTTAAGGGGAACCCCGCGCCAAAAAAAAACGGCGTGGGGTCCCCCCAAAAATCCATACCAGACCCTTATCCGAGCATGCAACTTGGCAGGCCACAGAAAAAGAGGGGAGGAGGAGCCCCCCCCTCCTGAACCATACCAGGCCACATGCCCTCAACATTGGGAGGGTGCTTTGGGGTAGCCCCCCAAAACACCTTGTCCCCATGTTGATGAGGACAAGGGCCTCATCCCCACAACCCTGGCCGGTAGTTGTGGGGGTCTGCGGGCGGGGGGCTTATTGGAATCTGGAAGCCCCCTTTAACAAGGGGACCCCCAGATCCCGGCCCCCCCCCTGTGTGAAATGGTAAGGGGGTACTTGTACCCCTACCATTTCACTAAAAAACTGTCAAAAATGTTAAAAATGACAAGAGACAGTTTTTGACAATTCCTTTATTTAAATGCTTCTTCTTTCTTCTATCTTCCTTCATCTTCTTCTTCTTCTTCTGGTTCTTCTGGCTCTTCTGGTTCTTCCTCCAGCGTTCTCTTCCAGCATCTCCTCCACGGCGTCTTCTATCTTCTTCTCCTCGGGCCGCTCCGCACCCATGGCATGGGGGGAGGCTCCCACTCTTCTCTTCATCTTCTTCTTCATCTTCTTCTTTTCTTCTTCTCTTCTTCATTTTCTTCTCCGGGCCGCTCCCCATCCATGCTGGCATGGAGGGAGGCTCCCGCTGTGTGACGGCGTCTCCTCGTCTGACGGTTCTTAAATAAAGGGGGGCGGGGCCACCCGGTCACCCCGCCCCCTCTGACACACGGTGACTTGATGGGACTTTCCTGTGACGTCACGGGGAATGCCACAGGGAAGTCCCGTCATGTCCCGTGCGTCAGAGGGGGCGGGGTCACCGGGTGGCCCCATCCTCCGTTATTTAAGAACCGTTAGACGAGGAGACGCCGTCACACAGCGGGAGCCTCCCTCCATGCCAGCATGGATGCGGAGCGGCCCGGAGAAGAAGATGAAGAAGAGAAGAAGAGAAGAAGAGAAGAAGAGGAGAAGAGAAGAAGAGGAGAAGAGGAGAAGAGGAGAAGAAGAAGAAGAAGATGATGAAGAAGATGATGAAGAAGATAAGAAGATGAAGAGAAGAGCGGGAGCCTCCCCCCATGCCATGGGTGCGGAGCGGCCCGAGAAGAAGAAGATAGAAGACGCCGCGGAGGAGATGCTGGACGAGAACACCGGAGGAAGAACCAGAAGAACCAGAAGAGCCAGAAGAACCAGAAGAAGAAGAAGAAGAAGAAGAAAAAGAAGATGAAGGAAGATAGAAGAAAGAAGAAGCATTTAAATAAAGGAATTGTCAAAAACTGTCTCTTGTCATTTTTAACATTTTTGACAGTTTTTTAGTGAAATGGTAGGGGTACTTTTGTACCCCCTTACCATTTCACACGGGGGGGGGCGGGATCTGGGGGTCCCCTTGTTAAAGGGGGCTTCCAGATTCCGATAAGCCCCCCGCCCGCAGACCCCCACAACCACCGGCCAGGGTTGTGGGGATGAGGCCCTTGTCCTCATCAACATGGGGACAAGGTGTTTTGGGGGGCTACCCCAAAGCACCCTCCCAATGTTGAGGGCTTGTGGCCTGGTACGGTTCAGGAGGGGGGGTGCTTTCTCGTCCCCCCCTCTTTTCCTGCGGCCTGCCAGGTTGCATGCTCAGATAAGGGTCTGGTATGGATTTTTGGGGGGACCCCACACGTTTTTTTTTTTTTATTGGCGCGGGGTTCCCCTTAAAATCCATACCAGACCTGAAGGGTCTGGTATGGAATTTAGGGGGACCCCCACATCATTTTTTTTTTAAAATTTTGGCAGGGGTTCCCCCTAATATCCATACCAGACCTGAAGGGCCTGGTATGGAATTTAGGGGGACCCCACGTCATTTTTTTTTTTATTTTGGTTCGGGGTTCCCCTGTGGGGAATTCCCATGCCATTTTTATCAATGAACTTCTATGTGTATTGTCGGACCGGCAATGCAATAGCCGCGAGTAGTTTTAAATGGCTTTTTTCCTTCAAAATGTCATTTTGCTGTCAGACTGTTCTAAACACAGGAAACATGCGCCCCTTTACAGGCATACTATAGACACCCCCCAGCTACGAAATTTAAAGGGATATTACACTTTTATTGTTTGACTTTAAACATTATTAAAATCACTGCTCCTGAAAAAACGGCCATTTTTAAAACTTTTTTTTGCATTGATCCAAGTCCCCTGGGGCAGGACCCAGGTCCCCAAACACTTTTTATGACAATAACTTGCATATAAGCCTTTAAAATTAGCACTTTTGATTTCTCCCATAGACTTTTAAAGGGTGTTCCGCGGCATTCGAATTTGCCGCGAACACCCCAAATTGTTCGCTGTTCGGCGGACTTGCGAACAGTCAATGTTCGAGTCGAACATGAGTTCGACTCAAACTCGAAGCACATCCCTACTCACCACCCTTATTACCCACTTTCTGTTCCCCAACTACCACTCTCACCTACCTTCTACACCCTACACCTCCTCTATTATTCCTTACTCTCTTTGATTGTGATTCGGGCAGTAATGTCTTACAAGAAGATTTAATAACAGATTTCTTTGCTTACTAGTGGAGCAGAGACAGAGAGGTCCCACTAATTATATGCCATCCCTTATCCTACCTTAGGTGATCCGAGATGGAGGTGTCCAGGTAAGAGTCCCACACTTTCCACAAAATACACGACAGGTGGAATTCAGGATTATACTTAACCTAATTAGAACGACACCCCGCCTATGCTCTCCAACTCTCTCCCATCTGGGACTAAAGTGAATAACCCCCAAACTCAAACTATCGGTTCAAAGGCTGGACGCCTCCATCTCGGACCCGGAGACACCACAATTGTTAACAGCAGGTATTTTAGCAATAGTTACTATGATTGTTGAAATCGTATAGCTTTCTTTATGTTAAGTGTCATGTAAAGGTTAAATTCTACGTTGCTCAGTGTTTTGTTTCTAAAAGTCATTAAACAAACCCGTAACACCAATGATACTCTCTACATCATAAACTTGCTCAAACCCCTCACGAGGAGAAGTTCTCACTCCAATAACAAATGTGTCCCCCCCCCAGACACACTCCTGCCATAGTATTTCATCATCATCACCTCTGAGACATGTCTTCTATTTAGATGACAGTACTTCTCGAGTAACCTACATACCATTCTCCCATCTGATACTGAAAGCCCACTCATATTCCAATACTAACACTATTCCTAAATGTAGTGGAATGGTCCCAGAAGAGGAGGAGGGCTCACCCTTCCTCCCACAAACCCCAGACAACACTCACGACTCGCCGAACACTTACCCCCTTTGGCCTCATAGGAACACAGAGCTCACACCTCTTGTGTTACCTTACCTGCTACCCCCACACAAAAGACTCTGGTAGTCACCGTTGACCATACCGGATTCCTATCCCCCTATATAGAGGGCTGACAGGTTCAACCCTTTAGCCGGTACTACCCCCTGATACTCACCCTCCTTTACCCAATCCTCCCCTCCCATCTAACCTTTCCCCACCCCCCTCTTTTTTTTTCTTTCCTTTCTCTTCTTCTTCCCTCCCAACCTCTAGTCCCTCCTTCTCTCCCCCTCCTTCTCCGACTCCTCCCTCCCAGAGTACTACTATCATATCCCAACCCCCTCCTGCCATCACCATGGCTTCACCAAAAACACGAATCATTAACTCCAACCTGAAGCTCATATCTCTGAATGCAAAAGGCTTGAACACTCCCGAAAAACGCTCACAAATACTAACCAGCATGCAATCCCTGAAAGCAGATATTGTTTTCTTGCAAGAAACCCACTTCTGTACAAAATCAATTCCCAAACTGGCCAACCATTCCTTCCCCCACAGCTTCCACGCTACCTCCCCCACCACAAAATCCAAAGGAGTTTCCATACTTTTTTCCAAAAATACACCTATACAAATATCTGACACTCTTATAGATGACCAAGGCAAGTTCCTTTTTCTAAAATTGACTTTCAAAAACAAACGGATAACACTAGCAAACATATACAGCCCCAATACATCCCAGGTCCCTTTCATTTGAGACATAGCTCGCCGACTATCCACCTTCCAAGAAGGGACGCTGATCCTAGGGGGCGACTTGAACGTCCCGCTAGACCCCCTTTTAGACACCTCTTCGGGTACCTCTCATCTTCCTTTTAGAGCCATCAAACAATTTAGGAAATGCCTACAAGACTTGTTACTCCATGATACTTGGCGTACACTCAATTCCAAAGAGAAGGACTTTACCTTTTTCTCCATTCCACATAAAAGATACTCCCGCCTTGACTACCTCTTTATCATGCAACAAGACCTCCAAAACCTGACCAAAGCAACAATAGAACCCATGACATTTTCCGACCACCATCCTATCTCAGCCACATTTACCTTCCCAGACAAAATAGCACATACAAACATCTGGAGATTGGACTCGACTAACCTGACAGACAAAGCTAGAGAAACGGAGATCCGTCAATGCCTAACCCAATATTTCACCGAAAATAACACTCCTGATGTTTTGCAGCTGACGCAATGGGAGGCACACAAGTGTGTAGTACGAGGCAAACTAATATCTCTAGCTGCGGCGATCAAAAAAGAGAAATCTGCCAAACTCTCAGACCTATTCACAAAACTCAAAACCCTAGAGGCAACACATAAGCGCACATTAGCCCAAAACACCCACGCAGAACTTACTGAACTCTGCTTACATATACAAGAAGAACTAGGCCGCAACCTGAAAAGAAAATTTATCCTCTCTCAGAAACTCTTCTACGAGTATGGTAATAAATCAGGTCACCTACTAGCTCAGGCTCTTCGCTCGAAAAGAGCCAAGAACACCATACACTAAATACACTCCCCGACAGGCAATATACACACGAGGAACATGGATATTGCGCAGGAATTTGAACAATATTATGCATCCCTATATAATCTTAATATGACCAACATCAACACCCCCCCTCCCAACACAGACAAAAAGAAATACAAAATTTCCTAATCGACTTCGTCACAGAGAAAGTCCCGACAGACACTGCCGAAACACTTGAATCCCCAATCACCCCTGCTGAATGGTCACAAGCAGTAAAACAATTAAAACCCGGCAAGAGCCCGGGCCCCAATGGACTATCTGCGGCATACTATAAACTATTCGCAGAGACACTTCAATCCCCCTTTCTCAAAGCATTTAACTCACTCTCCCCCTCAAAGACACTTACCCGCAGACTAGTAGAAGCTCACATAACAGTTATCCCTAAAGAAGGCAAGGACCCCACCAATACAGGAAGTTACAGACCAATCTCATTATTGAACATTGATGTCAAGATATTTTCAAAGATTTTAGCAAATAGACTTCTTCCTCTTCTCCCCTCCCTTATTACTGCGGACCAAGTGGGTTTTGTTCCTGGATGCGAAGCTAGGGACAACACTATAAAGGCCATCAATCTACACTATCTGATGACACAAACTGGAAAAAAAGGCTTTTTCCTGTCCCTGGACGCAGAGAAGGCGTTTGACAGAGTGGCATGGGATTACATGGAAGCAGTACTTCAGGCCATAGGATTGGGACCTCACATGTTAAGTTTTATCCTATCCCTGTACTCCAACCCAACGGCCAAAGTTAGGGTCAACGGCACTCTGTCAAGCGCCTTCCCCATTCGCAGTGGTACGAGACAGGGATGCCCCCTATCTCCCATCCTTTTCATTCTCACTTTGGATCCCTTCCTACGAAAAATAAGACTAAATCGGGACATCAAGGGACTCCAAACCCCTAATAAGGAATACAAATACGCCGCTTTCGCGGATGATATATTACTGTTTCTCACAGAACCCTTGACTACCATACCTATCCTACTGTCCGAATTCCAACATTTCCATTCCTTGTCCAATCTCAAGATTAACTTCTCTAAGGTGTCCTTTTATGAAAGTGTGGTAAAATACCGCTTTTCAGTTCTCAGGCATTCTCAGAGGAGATCGCTCTCCTCTGAGTGCCTGTTTATGAAAGTGTGTAGATCGCTTCTCATGTTGAGTTGAGGAGCGATCTACAAACGCCGGGAACTCCTGAGAATGGTTCCTCTCACTATAATCTCGTGTGATGTAGCGGGATTACAGTATGAGGAACCATAAAATACAAAAGTTTAACACAAATCAGCACACATTATTCCCCAACATATTAATAAAATAATAAAGATAAATTCCCCCTACACAATATACATTAACCTAATTATAAAAAAACATTGTTTTTATCAATATTTAAAGATCATACATGTCCCTATTTATATGTGAATGGTGTATAGTAAATGAATGTAATGCACATATGTAATGCAGCTATACACCATTCATATAAATGCAAAATACATTTATAATCATTAAAAAAATCATTTTAATAAAGTATACAAGTATAAATATTTATTAATAAATTAAAATAAAATATATTTCATTATAGATAAACATAAAAATTGATAAACTGGTGCGATGCGAGAACACTGCGAATCCACTGCGGGTTCCCGCATCGCACCGACTCGCATGTCAGTTCACACTGCCATATGTGAATCGCTGGGGAGTGTCAATACATTGTTAACGACACCCCCAGATCAGCTTGCATATCGCACTGCGAACTGACAGTTCGGACATGAATCGGATCGCATATGTGTGAACACACATGCGATCCGATTCTGGTCCGAACAGAAAAAAGGGTCCTGTGCGTGTTTGCACCGAATGCGGTGCGATATCAGCCATACTATCTGTACAGCTGATATCGCACCGCACAGACATCGCATGTAATGTGAATGGCAGTGTGCTGCGAATAACATGCGATGCCTGTGCGATGTCCGGCATCGCACAAGTTTGAACTGGGCCTAAAAGTTAACAACACCCCCAAATCAGTTCGCATATCGCAGTGCGATCTGCAAACTCGGACAGTAATCGAATCGCATGGGTGTGAACACCCATGCGATCCGATTCTGCTGTGGACCAAAAAAAGGGTCCTGTAAGAGTATGGTCCGAGGGCAATGCAAATTTAGCAATACTATCTGTATGGCTGAAATCGCATCGCACAGAGATCGGATGTGATTTTGCACTGCGGTGCGAATCACATCCGATCTCGGACACCGCAGCAGTGGGAACTGGCCCTAAATCATATTGCATTTGCACCAAAATGGTACAGGACCCTTTATTTGGTCCGCACTGGAATCGGATCGCATGGGTGTGAACACCCATGCGATCCGATTCCTGTACCATTACATAGTTCGCACTGCGATCTGTGAAATGATCTGGGGGTGTCATTAACTTTACATTGACACCCGCAGTGGTGCGCAGATGTCAATGTAGGTGCGATGTGAAAACCCGCACAGGAATCACGCTGGTTCACGCATCGCACAAGTGTGAACCCAGCCAGAGACGTGAACATCTAAAAAAAAAAAATATATATATATATATATATATATATATATATATATATATATATATATATATATATATATATATATATATATATATATATATATATATATATGCACATATATATACATATATACACACTATAAATTCCTATCCTGCTGGTTTTGGGGTGTGTAATGGTGGGGAAGGTGTGCTCTGACTGTTTGGTGAAAGAAAGAAGTCAAAAGACTTCTTTCTTTCTACAGAATATCAGCCAGTTTCAGGCTTCTCACTCTGATTCTCCACTTCTGAAATGGTGAATCAGAAAGTGAGAATTCTGCCACAGATCGCCAGTGAGGTGCGGAGATCGCACCTTCATAAACTGGCCGTTTCTGTGAAGTCAGTTACAAATTCTCACTGTGCTGAGATAATCAGCGGAGAACATGTTCTCCGCTGATTATCTCAGTTTCATAAACTGGTAATGAGCTGAGATCAGCGGTGAGACTCGGGATTGCCGCTGATCTCAGTTTCATAAAAAGACACCTAAATCATATGCCCTCAACATATCACTCCCACAAGAAATAAAAACACAATGCATAGACAATTTCCCATTTCACTGGAAAAATGATTCTATTACATATCTAGGCATCCAAATCCCTTCCAAACTCTCCGATCTCTACACAAAAAATTACTTATCTCTGCTAAATGCACTTACTGCAGACCTAAAAAACTGGAACAAACCTATATTCTCATGGTTTGGTAGAGCGGCAATCCTAAAAATGAATGCTCTACCAAGAATACTATATATATTACAAACGATCCCAATCCATGTCCCACAAACCTTTTTAAGGCTCATAAAAGCATATATTCCAGATTCCTCTGGGGAGATCGAAAGCCCAGAATCAGCTTTAAGCAACTCACCCGACCAAAACGATTAGGGGGAATTGGTCTCCCTGACATCCACAACTACTTCACAGCCACACACCTGTCCAGAATAGTCGACTGGAATATTCATTCCCCACACAAAGAGTGGGTCCCTCTAGAAGCATCCCTCACCTCTCTCCCTCTAGCTTCCCTTCCCTGGATGAATCCTAAACATATCCCGTCGACAATTCAGCAACACCCACTCATTGGACCAACTCTACTTTGCTTCAAAAAACTGTGCACCCACACGGATATATCCTCCATACCAGGACCACTAACTTCAGTTAAACTAAATCCTGACTTTCCTCCCGGAATGTCCCACCACTTTCTCACAGACAACTGGTCACAAGATCAAACACAAACACACTAATTCTTTAACGCAGGGAAACTCCTTTCGTTCTCTAATTTAGCTGACCAAATGAATAGGCCGCCCATCCCACCATGGACATATCTAATGATTTCCCATTTTCTCACGTCATTAGACAAAGATCAACAGTGCTCGAGACAACTAACATCTTTTGAAAAACTTTGCACCCAAAACTCCCCCCAGCAGTACCTAATAGCCTACACACACAACCTCCTCTTTGAGAACTTACGCCCCAACACAAGCATCACTTGTACACGCTGGGAAGAAGACTTATCCCTTTCACTCACGGATGAACAATGGGAATGTATTTTTCTAAACAATCATAAGGGCTCATTGAACGTCAGCACACAAGAAAACGGCTACAAGATTCAATCTAGATGGTACCGCACACCAGCACTGCTAAACAGACTCTACCCTTCCACACCAGATAAATGCTGGAGATGCCACAAAGACAAAGGAACTCTTTTACACATCTGGTGGTCTTGCACCCCATTACAAACTTTCTGGAAAGAGGTATGTCGAATCACCTCCCAAGTAACCTCTTATGAACTAGACCTAGCTCCAGCCCAGTTTCTCCTTCACCTCTCCCCACAATCACATAGCATATACCACAAGTCCCTGGCAATGCATATGATCAATGCTGCACGGCAATGTATCCCAATACACTGGGGCTCCTCCCAAGTACCCACAGCCAAAGAATGGTTCCACAGAATACGTAAAACCGCTGAGATAGAAGAGCTAATTCACATCTCGCAAGACACACCCTTGAAATTCAGTACAAAATGGGCATGCTGGATGCATTTTCAGACCACACCTGCATACTACAGAGCTCTTGAACCACTACCATAAAGTAACAGGGAGTATTTGGACAATCTAAGTTAATCCCATACACAGGTGAGGGACGGAGAAGGGAGAAGAGGGGACTACATTGGAAGCAGAGAATGGGGTGGGGGGACCACAGCTAAAACACTGCATGAATTATAATACACACTCATGATTACCCCTTGAATCCCTAAACTTACTTGGTAAGTAGAAAAGGAAACCCCTACTCTCCTCTATGATCTGGGAAGAGGAGTCAGAGACGGAGCCCCTCCCCCCCATTTTTTTTTTAATTTTCTCTTCTTCTTCTCCCTCTCTCTCCCTGCTCCCCCTCCGCTTCGCTCCCACCCATCCATCCCTCTGTTGCCTCCCCTTCCTCTCCCTCCATACCTATTAATCCCCCCCCCCCCATCTCAACAATGAAAATCTCAACTAGATCACATACAGATTCTCTTTTTAACGACATCTCACCTCACTTATTCCCCTACCGTACTCAATTAGATCCACGGCCGGGCCGGAGACACTACATACCAGTCCTCATGGACACCTACAACCCCTGCTAACTGAGCCCAAACATAACTTTCCTAACCACCTTGAACAATTCTTGTCTCTGGGCAGACAGCATGAAAACCAGAAGGATAGTTAAACACAATACAGGTCCTATTACCAGGCAGAGTCTAACAAAGCAAGTTGAACCGCTATGTAGAAATTAAGAAACTAAAAGACCCTGTGACAGCAAGAAAAGGCTTTTACTGTACTGTCAATATTTGCTTCTGCACTACAGTATTGTTATGCCAACACCTGTACATGTTCACATGATATTTGAGATTTCTGTACTTGTTTTCCTTCAAAATAAATTTTCTTAAAAAAAAAGAAAGATAGAAAATAAACCCTTGCCATTTTGGGCGTCTAACTACAAAAACACAGGAACCTGACTACTTGTTCTGCCACAGCCTACACTTGGTGGTCACACAGAAAAAACTCTCACAATTCAGAGGTATTGCTGCTCCCCAGTCTGCCGTGCACAGGGATCTGATTCCAGGGTGGAGCCTCTTGTTGAAATAACGTGGGAGTTTCATAGAACCCTGAGTGCTTTATCAGTTACACCTGAGCTCAATAACCCTCATTGAGCCCAAACAGGCTCACTACATAGCACAAACACAAAAGCAAACTTTTGATCAGGGTCATTTGGGTAGTTTCTGTTGTGATTATAATTTAAAAAGAGTAAACACAGTTGATTGATAATAAATGGCTTCAGCCAAACACTAACCATGAGTGAAAGAAAAGTTTTTGTGTTATCATTCATATTCTCTGAAAAATGGCCAAGAAATCATAAATACTGCCAGGGTATGTAAACTTATGAGCACAGCTGTGTGTGTGTATATATATATATATATATATATATATATATATATATATACATATATATATATATATATATATATATATATATATATATATACATTATTATGCAAATGCTGTAAATTAAGAATGCTATCAGAAATAGAAGCGTTATTAAGTAATAAGTAAAGTATTTAGGTAAATGAACAGATGTGAAATCCAAATCAAATCAATATTTGGTGTAACCACCCTTTGCCTCCGAAACAGCATCAGTTCTAGGTACACTTATACACAGATTTTGAAGGAACTCTGCAGGTAGGTTGTTCCAAACATCATGAAGAACTAACCACAGATCTTCTGTGGATGTACCCTGCCTCAAATCCTTCTGTCTCTTCATGTAATCCCAGACAGACTCGATGATGTTGATATCAGGGCTCTGTGAGGGCCAAACCATTACTTCAAGGACTCCTTGTTGTTCTTTATGCTAATGATAGCTCTTAATGACATTGACTGTATGTTTGGGGTCGTTGTCCTGTTGCAGAATACATTTGGGGCCAATCACACGCATCCCTGGTGGCATGATGGTAATTATCTGTCTGTATTTCTCAGCATTGAGGAAACCATTGATTGTGACCAAATCACCAACGCTATTTGCAGAAATTCAACCCCAAACTTGCAAGGAAACACCACAATTTTTCACTGATGCAAAAAAAAAACTTTATGTATTGTTCTCTAGCCCTTTGGTGAACAAACTGCCTCCTGCTGCAGCCATATATTTAAAATTTTGACTCATCAGTCCAGAGCACCTGCTGCCATATGGCTTTTTGAGCACAATTCTTCAATGGAGACCACTTCTGGCCAGACTTTTCCAGACAGTAGATGGTGTACCTGGGTCCCACTGATTACCACCAGTTCTGTGCTGATTGCACTGCTGAGCATCTTCCAAAGTCAAAGGGAAGTAATCCTTTTTTTACCTGCACTATGTGGAAGTTTTAATTTTCTTTTCACATACTGCCTGGATGAGAGGGATTGTCCAATGCGGGTCATCTGTGGCACATCTTGCCTCCAAGATTTTGATTCGGAGTTCTAACTGTGATAACCTGCCTTGATGACCCCTGGATGTTCGGTTGAGTCCATCTCGCAAGTTTCATCTTCTGGGATATCCCTCCATCTGCCCGGTTGGGCTCATTGCCTTGCTGACTCCATGTTGCTGACAGGGGAGTCCACCAGATTCGGTAAGAGTACCCATCTTTTGCTTATCCTTTGATGCTGAGTATTACTGATGTCGATCTTACCTACGGATCAATATCATCCCTGCCAGTTCTTTTGAATACCCATCATCCATCAGTGGCCGTTTCTGTGTTCTGGCACAATTGGACACTTCATCACTTCACGAGCTGTCTGCCGATTTTCGGATCGTTATTACGGTGCTTTCGACATCCGATTTCCCTTTTTCATCAGACAAAAGCTGAATGTGCAGACTATAAAATTTTTGTCGGATGTGAACTCAACGTCCAATTTTCGTTTCATTAGTACGGTTTTCGTATGCAAAAAATTGTAAAAGCAAGACTACCCATGCTCAGAAATGAAAGAATAAATACAAAACTACTCAACACATGACGTCACTTCTGATGTTGTATTCTGTCGTACAAAAATTTTTGGATTGTGAGTAACCTCTTCACTTTCGACATGAGACTAGCATGCCACAAAAAACAGACGTTCGGTCGTCCAAAAATCTAAGCGTGTGTACGAGGCTTAAGTTTGTCTGTCTCACACAAAAAGAGAGTGAAGTGATCTGATAAACCCCTTCAGTTTAGGTAAAAAAAAAATAAAATAAAAACTGAAAAATCTGGAGCCCTGAGCAGGAACAATTTGCTTCCTGCATGAATATGAAAGCTATATTCTCCATTTTGAATGGGATAGTAGTAAGCAAGCCAAGTAGCAATATCTGTGCCATCATCTTTTAAAATGTAAATAAAACCACTTGCTGTCTGATTGTTTAGTAGGTAAATAACAGTAGAAAGGAAAAAAAATGAGCAGCTAATGAATCTCCCCAGGGTGAAATCAAATAATAAGTCTCAGGGAACTTCCCTCTAGAAATTCACAGAAGCCAGACATCTCGGTTCTTTGCCAAGGTTTACTAGAAAAATAACCAACATTGCTCAACTGCTGCAAAATGCTGTCTACCACACATCGGGATCTGAGCCACCGTGGAAGGAGCTATTGATCACCAGGATATGAGGATCAGAGCCAAGGGCAGCTAGTTAACCCTTGCTAGCTTGGATTTTAGTTGAGTCGCTTCCTTTTTGTAGAAAAGTTACTAAGATGTACAGTGACTACAGAGTTTCTAATATTCGTAAAATCATCCCAAAATAACATCAAAAGAATAAACTGTAGAAGAGGGGACTTTAAATATATACTCATCTTGGAGATAAAAATATACATAAAAAAAAACAAAAAATGTATTTAAACATGGTTTAACCACTTGCTTACTGGGCACCTAAACACCCTTCCTGCCCAGACCAATTTTCAGCTTTCAGTGCTCTCACTCTTTGAATGACAATTGCGCGGTCATGCAACACTGTACCCATATGACATTATTATAATTTGTTTCCCACAAATAGAGCTTCCTTTGGTGGTATTAAATCATTGCTGGGTTTTTTATTTTTTGCTAAAAAAATGAAAAAAGACCGAAAATTTTGAAAAAAAAAAAAAAAAACAGTTTTATAGTTTGTTATAAAATTTTAAAAACAGGTATTTTTTCTCCTTCATTGATGTGCGCTGATGAGGCTAGACTGATGGGTACTGATGAGGCTGCACTGATGGGCTCTGATAGGCTGCACTTATGGGCACTGATAGGTGGCACTAGTGGGCACTGATGAGGTGGCACAGGTGGGCACTGATAGGTGGCACTGATGGGCACTGATAGGTGGCAATGATGGGCAGCACTGAAGGGCATTGATAGGTGGCACTGAAAGGCATTGATAGGTGGCACTGAAGGGCACTGATAGGTGGCACGATAGGTGGCACCAATAGGTGATTGGCTTTTTTTTCTCCTCATGCTGAAACCGATTACCGATCTTCTGTTTACATCACGTGATCAGCTTTCATTGGCTGGCAGCTTATCACGTTTTAAGGGGCCGGGTGCTCACAGAGCGCACCGCTCGTGCCCCGCACGGGGCGCACAGGCAACTCATGCATGGGAGGACGTACATGGATGCCCTCCTGGCAATTAGGCCCACGCTGTAGCCGTCTTTTGGCTATACCGCGTGCTGGAGGAGGTTAAAATATATAAAAATTATTTAGCTGTTTTATAAACCTCAAAAAATTAATAAGTGTGAATGGCATGAGTATGACCACCTCATTTACAATTACTAGAACATTATAGTCACATGTTTATAGGACCACTGTGACAGATGATCATAGACCACATTATACAGTGCCTTGAAAAAGTATTCATACCCCTTGACATTTTCCACATTTTGTCATGTAACAACCAAAAACATAAATATATTTTATTGGGATTTTATGTGATAGACCAACACAAAGTGGCACATAATTGTGAACTGGAAGGAAAATGATAAATGGTTTTTCAAATTTTTTACAAATAAATATGTGAAAAGTGTGGCGTGCATTTGTATTCAGCCCCCTTTATTCTGATACCCCTAACTAAAATCTAGTGGAACCAATTGCCTTCAGAAGTCACCTAATTAGTAAATAAAGTCCACCTGTGTGTAATTTAATCTCAGTTGAAATACAGCTGTTCTGTGAAGCCCTCAGAGGTTTGTTAGAGAACCTTAGTGAACAAACCGCATCATGAAGGACAAGGAACACACCAGACAGGTCAGGGATAAAGTTGTGGAGAAGTTTAAAGCATTGTTAGGTTTAAAAAAAAAAGATCCCAAGCTTTGAACATAAAAACACAAACACAGTTTTTGGCAATTCCTTTATTAAAAAAAAAATAAAAAAAACAATGTCCCCCAATGCAGATGCAATGCCCTCTGCCACTGCTAGACCCGACAAAAAGAAAAAAAAAAGCTACGCTCGCCACGAACGCTCCGGCGGTCTGGCTGCCACATTGTTTGGCATTCCTTAAATAGCTATGGGGTGGGGCCACCCAGCGACGTCACCTGGTGGCACTCCCCCTTGTGACATCACCGACCCAGCATGCACCGTTTTTTTTTTTTCTTAATAAAGGAATTGTCACACATTTTTGTACTGTCTTTATTCATTTTTACACTTTTTTGGTGAATGGGTACACATATGGGGGGGGGGGGGGATTTGAAGGGCCCCTTTGTTAAAGAGGTTACTATTTACCAAAGAGCAAGGGTCCCACTTTGCAGTGTCTTGGCTTGACACAGGCTGTTCTTTTCAGGCTGTGGCTGTTTTTAAAGAATTCAACTGTAAGACCTTTTGTTTTAATACAGCTGTATTTAGACAATTGAAAACTCAACTTTTTTTTTCTTGCATTTATGCATAGCCTTTCACCATCCATGGCTATCATTTTTGTGATAAGTGTCATTCTGCTCGTCTTTCGTTTCTTGCTATAGTCTGTACTATTCCTTTGAAAACCTATTGAAAGTGAAAACTGTTTTGCCGGCAGTGAGTAGGCGATGTGATGTGCTGCTTCAATGCATCACATTGTTTCCAGTTTTTTAAACTTTATTAAAAAGCATACAAATGTACACTCTATTCATTTATGCGGAGCAGTGAAAACAATAATTTTGCATTTTGATCAATTGTCTTGTTCGCCTGGAAATGACACTGCAAGCACTTCCTGTGAGTATAAATCAATCATAATGATACCAGTACAAACAATAGCCTGAAAAATCATTTACCAAAACAATCAGAATATTCCAGGCCATCCAATCATTTTCATCTTCGCTTCAATGCAGCAAAATCAGTTGAAAGGGATTATAGTTTAGATTTTTTAGATTATAGTGGGGAAAAATAATAATAATAATAATTCAATGTACAATGAATTCAAATGCAATATTGAAACAATTGATCAGATCAATACTTGTACAGCAAGTGACTCAGAATAATCCTTTTATTTCAGACTGTTATTTTATCTGTACATATATCCTTAGAAATAAAAAGTTTACAACTTCCCGATACTATTATACTCTTTTATTAACGGTTTCTGTGCCATGCAGATTACCCATCCTAAAAAACAAACTATTCTACAGATTTTGCTTCAAAGATTAATCAGGGGGTGTTTGATGAGATCTGTAATAGCCCGTATATAAAACTCAACGTTATGTGTCTTGCTGATTTCAGATATACAGTACTTACGTAGGTAGCGTGCTAGCCATGAAATGGATCAACTGTAGTGCTTTTAGTCAGTCATAATTGTAGCCATGCCCCCCGCAGGGGTTGCTAAAAGTTATGGTTCACCCATCACACTGCCCAGCCCGACCTCCATCTTACATTCACTCAGTAACACAGACCAGTCCATGGCTTGTTTTGTTTTATTGCGGGGATTAAACTTGGATGGGTATTAAGGAACTATGGGATGCCCAGGATTTTAGAACAAACAATTGTACTTGAATTGTACAGCAATCCATTGGAAATTGTATATAAATAAATTGTGGATTGTGGATCAATCAATTGAGACTACTATGTACACTCCCTGTACATACTCCTTAATCTTCTCTCCAGCTCTTCACTTGCTGCACACTGTTCCTCCACTAGCACCTCCCTTGCTGCAGACTGTCACTCCTCCGGACTAACTAGCACCATGTGAGTAGGCCTGACACTGCTCCAGCCAGGCCTCAATGAAAGGCCTTTTGCAGACAAGGGCCTTGGGCCCCTGTGGTGTAGAATAGTTTGGGTGCTAGTTGTCCTCTTCTCAGCTACCACTCCTAGATAGCTCTCTTCAGCCCGTGCCAGCCAGCCTGGCTGAAAAGACCTCTTTCCACTGCCCTTTTCCACAGTCCTCTCTTCTGGTTCTGCACCCACCTCTCAAACTGCAATCACCCAGTTCTCTCAGGTGTGCCTTCCCAGTCCTCCCGATTGTGCTCACTCACCAGCCCTCCTGGCTGTGACCAGTAGTCCTCCTGGAGACTCTTATGCCCCGTACACATAATCGGACATTGATCAGACATTCCGACAACAAAATCCATGGATTTTTTCCAATGGATGTTGGCTCAAACTTGTTTTGCGTACACACGGTCGCACAAAGTTGTCGGAATTTCCGATCGCCAAGAATGTGGTGACGTACACCACATACGACGAGACTAGAAAAGGCCAGTTCAGAACCAAGCGTGGCACCCTTTGGGCTCCTTTTGCTAATCTCGTGTTAGTAAAAGTTTGCTGAGAGACGATTTGCGCTTTTTCAGACTAGTGGTTTTTAGATCGTTTTCTGCTGTTCAGTTTGTGCTTGTGGGTTTGTATCTGCTCTTCAGTGCATGCAGCAAGTGACGCGTGACTCCTGTCATTCTGTTCTTGTTCGTTCGTTACTGTTTTTCAGGTCGCTCTTCACAGGCCTTGCTGTTCTTCAGTGCGTTCTGTTACTTCGTTCTGAGCAGCCGACCGTTTTCTAGCCATGTTGCGTATACGTACTCCTTGTAGAGTTCGTGCTGTGTGGGGGCTTGGTGTTGGGGTCCTGACCTTGACACAAGTCCAGTCCATGAACAGGGTGGGGAGGAGTTCATGGACCAAGAATTGGTTGCTTCAGCGTGACCAGTTCTGTCATATGCCTTTGCTCCGTGAGATCCGTGAGAATAATCCTGATGATTTCAGGAACTTTATCCGGATGACGGACCCCGTATTTCACCATTTGTTGGCTTTGCTGACCCCCTATATAAGCAGGCGGGATACCTGCATGAGGTAAGCCATCACTCTGGAGCAGATGCTCGTCTCCACCCTGCGGTACTTGGCGACGGGGAGAAGCCTGCAGGACTTGAAGTTCTCAACAGGCATCTCCCCCCATGCTCTGGGGATCATTATCCCAGAGACCTCTTCTGCCATCATACAGGTCCTGCAGAAGGAGTATATTAAGGTAAGATTTTTATCCTTTAATATCACATTTTATTGTATTTAATGTTTGATAATATATTGTATTTCTTTCCTCATTCCCTAATTACCATGATTGGAATATGCTGTGAATGTCTTCTTTGTCCTCATGCATGATTTATATTTTTGTAATTATTTTTGTTGTCCTTCATACATATTTGCCTTCACTTACCTCCCCAGCATGGTCTCCTGGCCCTATATTCACCTCATGTAGTCACTTAACAATGTATTTTATCAGCTCCATAGTAGTGCTTTACCCCAAACACCCCTAAAATGTTTTGAAATGTGATTTGTGCTTTAAATTCAGGCAGAGTGCCAGAGGCTTTTTGGGGGGGGTCCCCAAATCATTTGGAACCCTTCCTTCCCCCAACTGCTAAGTCAGCTGATACCGATTCTCTATCTATCCTCAATCATCTATCTGCTGACTTTGCCAAACCCATACACACTATACCCATCTCTTTTGTGGTCAGATGTATGGATGAATTCCCCAAAGCATGTAGTGCAAGGGCCTGCCTGTATAATTTAAAATGGTAATGTTTAAAGTTTTTGTATCCTATTATTATCTTGATAGGTAATAGCAGAATGTCCAAATGTGCTCAAATGTGTACAGTGTGTATTTATATCTTTGTATTATGACACTTCTTCCCTGTCCAGTGGGCTGCCAATTGTGTAACTAAGGAGGGGCTGTTCAAAGTAATACCCATTATTTAGGCATTCATCTCTCAATGAAGTGGAGAGGGTTACCTGTCCAAGAGCCCCCCCCCCTATAATGTTAGAAATGGCCCATGAGAGGGGAGGGGAATATGATCGGTGTACCTTATACTTTGGTCTTTAAAAATACCCATAAATAAATGTTATCTTGATGTTGGCCAAGAATGTTTGTGTCTAATCTGCTTTCCATGTTTATGTGCAAAAAGACAAATTTTTTTTTGTTTTACTCCACAGTTTCCTTCCACGCCAGAGGAATGGCAGACTGTGGCCTCCCACTTTGCCCAGCGGTGGGACTTTCCTAACTGCGGAGGGGCAATTGATGGGAAACACGTCCACATCATCCCACCACCCAACTCAGGGTCGTACTATATATATACTATAATTATAAGGGGTTCAATAGTATTGTGATGTTGGTGGTGGTGTCAGCTACTTATGAATTTCTGTATGTGGACATGGGGAAGAATGGCCGATGGTGGAGTTCTACAGGCGTCTCCAGAATGGCAGCTTGGACTTGCCACCTCCAGAAGGCAATGTGGATGGACTCCCATTCGTCTTTGTTGCGGATGAAGTTTTTGCGCTGGGGGACCATCTTATGCGGCCATTCCCGATGAGGACCTTCACCCCGGACCAGAGGGTTTTTAATTACCGGCTGGCCAGAGCCAGAAGAGTGGTGGAGAACACGTTTGGAATCATGGCCAGCCGGTTCCACCTATTTCTTACACCCATACATATGGAGGAGTACAAACTGAATCACATTATCCTGGCGTGCTGTGTTCTACACAACTTTTTATGGCAACATTCTGCCAACTATGCTGGCTCAGTTGGGCCTGAGGCCGGAATTCAAAATGAACCAACCCTGACGGCGCTTGAAAGTGGCCGTCCTGGCTTGCCCCCCCTGAGTGCCCATGATGTCCGGCTAAGATATCTTGAATTCTTTGTGGGTAGGGGGGCTATCAATATGCCGGACAATGTGTAAAACCTTTTTCAAATAAAAAAAATAAGCAAATCTTTGGTGACATTTACTGCTTGTGTTTGTTTTAGCTGACCCTGACAGAAATGTGGTGAGTCCTGAAAATGGCGTGATTGTGTAACCTTACAAAGCACTGTTGGGTGTTATTTACTAAAGGCAAAGACACTTTGCACTACAAGTGCAGTTGAAACTGCACTTGTAGTGCAAAGTGGATTTGCCCTTAGGAAATAACACCCATTGTCACAGAAAGCAGCAATTAGAGCACCCCAAAAGTGTTGTAGCATTGAGACAATAATCCACACATTCTTGATTAACAATCTTTTTAATACCTGCACAATCACATGTACATTTAGAAAAGGTTTTTAAAACAAACTAACATGTTTGTTGTATAACAATTTTTGGGGTCACATTAGAAAAAGTAGAAATGTCCATTTAAGATAAAACAGGCATGTTTAAAACCAACAAGAAAGACACAAATCTTGAACTTACAAAGTTCACATTTGGTAGAACTTGAAGGCAATATCAGACATGAATATTCAGAAACTGTGTTTGATATTGCGTTCAGATGGGGTAAAGACACCCCCGGAAAAGCCAAATTTTGAAGATGCACACAAATAGCCGAATGTCAACATGTGCTAGCTGTCATCATGGGGGATCAAGGGACAAGTTTTGGGTGAGCAACCCCTTCCTCTCAGCTACTTTATTATTGAGGAAGGGGTTGCACCCCGAAAACACATCCATTGATCTTCCGTGATGGCAGATAGCACATGTTGACACACTGTGTGCCTCTTCAAAATTTGGCTTTTCTCCAATTTGCCAAAAAATGTTAAAATTGTAGCACACCATAAAACAAAGGGATTTGGAGGGGTTTTAAACTCTCCCCAAAACATCAATGATGTTCTTATTTTTTTGAAGAATATCATTGATGTTTTTCTTGATGTTTTCCCTATTATACCCCATGATCTCCCCAATCAGGATCTGTGCACTTTCCAAGGTGAAAGGATCTGGATCCACAACATCACGATCACCTAAAAAGATAGAAACCAAAAAAAAACATGTATTATAAATATGCCGGCAACCATCTCTTATCTGAGCCTGTGGTCGCAGACACTCACCTGTTGTGGTGCCAATTTCCACCACGTCTTCCTCCTCCTGCTCTGTTTGTCTTGGGTGGATTTCCCCTTCTTCCAGAGGTGGGGGGTCTCTGGTCTCCTCGGATGAGGGGTGTCCTCCGAGTCTTTTCTCCCCTATGTAAAAAAAAATGGTATACTTAGCACACAGATATTTGAGGGAAGAACTATAAATATGAAACATTGCTTGGAAGTGGGGTACAATTGTCTGTTTTGGCAGAGTTCCAAGATGTAAAATTTTTAGTGTCCTTTGTCAAGCTTCAATACTTTACCTGTTTTGTACAAGCTTCACAGATGGAGACACCCCTATAGTATACACTAGAGCACCTGTGTGGGCCCCCTAATAAAAAGGGTGTTCTTGTTTCCCACACTAGTGCTCCAGCGTCCAGATGTCTAAACAGCTGCTGAGTGTCCCCTCCTTACACAGAATCTAGTTTGCATTTCATTCTAGTAACAAATCCATCTACATCTACACAACCAAATTATTTTCAGACAAGTAGGCCCTAAAAAATGTGGGCAAATGCATATGGCCAAAACAATGGTGTTTTATAGGCCGAAAGAAAAATGTTTGATACGAACGAATACTGTGCCCATGAACATGAAAGTTGACATTTTAAACTGGATAACAGTTAAGAAAAGCACATGGAGCAGCACGAACGTAATAAACACAAAAAGACTAGGAACACAGCACAACTACTTACTTTTTTGCAGCACTCTCTGGATCTTTCTGTACTGCTCGTGCTCTCTTAATTTTAGGTCCGACTGCGGCTTCCTGAGCTGATCTTTCGATCGACGTACCCTGAAATTCCGGTGCAGACTTTTGACCACTTTCGCCATGATCTTGGCCTTTCGGACATTGGGGTTGGGGTAAGGTCCATACTTTCCATCATAGTCGGCCTTCTTAAGGATGTCGACCATCTCCAACATCTCCCCAAAGGACATATTTGATGCCTTAAATTGTCTCCTTCTGGATCGGGACGTTTCTGCCTCCGGGCTTTCCTCCTCCTCGTTGGTGTAAATATCAGACACCTGCTCTGACTCCGCCATGTGCTCTTCCCCACTGCGCCGAATGAGAAGGGGCGGGGAATAGACTAGAAGGAACGTCAGGGGCGGGCGGAGTTTCATGCATGCGCAGTGTCTATAAAGCGTAACACGCGTGCGTAGTACTACGATCTGTGAGCCGAGGAAGGAGTAACGGAGGCGCCGATCGTGATAACGAGGTAAGATTTAACATTGGGCCTATACTGCTTCTAGATTGAGGCCTGTATTTTCACAAGTTTAGAAGACTTTAGGCTGACATTAGGGTTTGTCTTGTGTTGTGTCTTGCAGTGAAAATGGATATCTTGAAAGATAAGGACTTTATGGCAATCTTCATTGATATGTTCAGGGAGCTGCCCTGTCTATGGGAGATAAACCACCCTGAATATAAGAACCAAACAAAGAGGAAGGCAGCGCTGGATAATTTGTTGGAATTTGTGAAGACGCTGATCCCCACGGCAGACATCACCTATTTGAAGATCCTAATTGGTGGCCTGAGGAGCACTTATCTAAGGGAGCACAAGAAGGTCCAGGATTCCCAGAGATCAGGAGCTGCAGATGACATTTATGTCCCCAGGCTGTGGTACTATGACAGGCTGCATTTTCTGGCAGGTCAGACTGAACCCAGGCCAGCACTCTCCAGTCTTCCTTCCATGCTTCCTTCCCCCCAGCTGAGGCTTCTGACGCCCAACCTGGGCCTTCCAGGCAGCAACATGTGGAGGAGCCCAGCTTAAGCCAGGTATAGCATTCCTCTAAATATTTCTGGTTGTCCCATCAATGATGTTAACTGGATGTTAGTTTGGAGTACTAATTTATGATTGTGATTGATGATGCAAAAACTACAACCATGTCCCTTTTTCATACACAGGGAAGTCTCAGCCAGGAGGTGGCCGGGCCAAGCAGGTTGCCTGATATCCAGGTCCCTCCCCTACACCTTCAAAGACAAAGTGGCAGGAAGAGGAGTAACCTGGAGGAGGCTTCCATAGGCCTCTTTTGGAAGGCTACAGAGGCCCTGAGAAGCCCCCACAGTGTGGAGGAGGACTTTGTTGGCCTAACTGCCTGCAAAATGCTGCAGATGGAGGAGGGCCAATGACTCCTGTGTGAGTCCTTAATTTTGGAAGCTCTCAATAAGGGGTTGAGGGGCCAAATAACATGTGCTACCCACATTTGTAACCTCACACATAGTCCTCCTCCTCCTCCAGGTCTACTCCTCCTCGTTCTCCTCCTCCAGGTCCTACTACTCCTCCTCCTCCTCCTCCAGGTCCTACTCCTCCTCCTGCCACATCTCAAACACCAGAGCCACAGCCGGGAAGGAAGTGTGGAAAGAAGACCAGAGAGTGATGACCCTGGGTCCAGTCTGGTCTGGCAAAAGATGCAGCCTCTTGTAGTACCACAGCCTGGGGACACAGATGTCATCTGCTGCTTTCCGGATCTCTGGGACTTCTGGACCAGACTGCACTCCCTTAGATATGGACTCCTCAGGCCACCAATTTTGCAGGAAAAGATTTGATGTCTGCCCTGGGGGTCCAAGACTTCGCCAATTTCTGATGTTTCTCCAGCGTTGCCTCCCTCTTTGTTTGGTTCTGAGCCCTTGATAAAGGATTTTTTGTTTCAATTATACTCGCCTATGTGTGTTTTCCTTAAAAAAGGACCATTTGTTTGTGAGGATTCAGGTACATTTCAAAAATGCAATGTGAAATTAACAAGGGACACCAACACCAAGCAACCTTCTTGAGATTAAATAATACAAGATAATAATGGTGTTGTGGTAACTTGACACACAAAACACACACAAAAATATTATGGAGTAAAACTAAAAATAAAATAAAACAAAGATCAGCCTTGAAAAAAATACAAACCCAAAAAAAAAAAAAAAAAAACAGCCTTGAAAAAAAAAAAAAAATAAAACAACAAAAAAGAAATTTTGTCAGATGTGACAAATCAAAATATATTGAGGGAATCACGATAAATAATAAAGAAAGAAGTTTGTGAGAAGTCTGTGTGAATATGAGCAGCAAAGCTACTTCATTCTTCTCACATTATAAAGAAGAAAAGAGTGCTCTGTATTAAACCATTTTTTACATTGCAGCGTGACGAAAGTGCTGTATCCATTGCGAATGCTAATTTTACCAGACCGAGCTGTTCCGTCTCAGAATTTCTTCTGTGCATGCGTGGCACTTTGTGCGTCGGAACTGGCCACACACGGTTGGAATTGACGCGATTGGATTCTGTTGTCGGAAAATTTTATTGCCTGCTCTCAAACTTTGTGTGTCGGAAAATCCGATGGAAAATGTCCGATGGAGCCCACACACGGTCGAAATGTCCGACAACACTCTCCGATCGCACATTTTCCGTCGGAAAATCTGACCATGTGTACGGGGCATTAGAGTGTTCTCTCCCACTGTCCTTCTTCCTGCTCTCTCATGTGCCTCTGATTCCCGGGATCTCTTCACTTCTCCCAGATGCACCCGAGCCCCAACCCAGGGTCCCCCCCAGACTGGGGAGCTCCCCATGGGCCCGACAGCCTCCACACCCTCTCACTCCAGCTCCTCCCCAGCTGGGCTGACCACAGGGATTTAAGGAGGCCTGCCCCTTGCCAATCCAAATTGGAGATTGGTCAAGGCTCCCCAGATACCTCAAGCAGCTCCACCTTTCCTCCCCTCCTCTCTTTCCAGGACCTTCTAGAAGGAAGGGGGAGATGATGGTGATACTACCTGTCAGTCACTCAACTCTCCCTGAGCCACTCCCAGCCCAGAATTAAAACAAACAGGCCTAGCCACCAGCTAGGCCTGCCCATATTTTCCTACCCTGTCAAAAAAACCTCACTTCTAGCACTCATCAACTAACTAGAGGGTGCTACATAATTATAACAGTACCAGTTGGTATTACTTTAACCACTTGCTGCCTGCCGTATGTGCTGTATATATACAGCCTGTTAGCAAGTAGGTATACTGAGCTGCAACTGCAGCCATTAGCTTGGAGTCATTCTTTATAATCAGCAAATTACTCTTTAGTAAAAGTGATCCAGGCAGCTCTAAACACGACTGATCACTTTTATGGTACTGAGAAGGGTCTCCCCTCTCTTGCCACCACCTGCGGTGGTTCCTGGCCTTTCCCAAGCCACACTAAAAAGCTTGTATCTCTTCACACAGAGGAAATGGAGCCGGAAGGGACAATGATTTCAACATTTATGGTTTCAGAGCTAGTATGATCTGTGCTTGATTAGCTGCTGTTGAGGACAGGTGAACATTGGGGGTCCCTAGCTGTCTCCATAAAGAAGACATCATCGCGGCCCCGGCCAATCACAGTGCTGGAGGCGCGATACCCGGAAGTAACCCCCGGGAGAGATGTTGGCTGCCCGAGCGGTGTACGAGGATGGCTGCGGGGGCTTCGATCTGAGGTGAGTATTACATAATGAACTAGTATGCTATGCATACTAGCTCATTATGCCTTTGTCTTGCAGGTGGTGCTTTACAAAAAAAATCCCTATTTAACAGGACAGGTTCCACTCAGAACAGGCCTTACCATGGTCGACCAAAGAAGTTGAGCACATGTGCTCAGCATCATATCCAGAGGTTGTCTTTGGGAAATAGACGTATGAGTGCTGCCAGCATTGCTGCAGAGGTTGAAGGGGTGGGGGGGTCAGCCTGTTAGTGCTCAGACCATATGCCACATGCTGTATCAAATTGGTCTGCATGGCTGTCGTCCCAGAAGGAAGCCTCTTCTAAAGATGATGCACAATAAAGCTCGCAAACAGTTTTCTGAAGACAAGCAGACTAAGGACATGGATTACTGGAACCATGTCCTGTGGTTTGATGAGTCCAAGATAAACTTATTTGGTTCAGATGGTGTCAAGCGTGCGTGGCGGCAACCAGGTGAGAAGTACAAAGACAAGTGTGTCTTGCCTACAGTCAAGCATAGTGGTGGGAGTGTCATGGTCTGGGGCTGTATGAGTGCTGCCAGCACTGGGGAGCTACAGTTCATTGAGGGAACCATGAATGCCAACATGTACTGTGACATACTGTAGCAGAGCAAGATCCCCTCCCTTCAGAGACTGGGCTGCAGGGCAGTATTCCAACATGATAACGACCCCAAACACACCTCCAAGACGACCACTGCCTTGCTAAAGAAGCTGAGGGTAAAGGGGATGGACTGGCCAAGCATGTCTCTAGACCTAAACTCTATTGAGAATCTGTGGGGCATCCTCAAATGGAAGGTGGAGGAACGCAAGGTCTCTAACATCCACCAGCTCTGTGATGTCATCATGGAGGAGTGGAAGAGTGGTAACCTGTGAAGCTCTGGTGAACTCCAAGTCCAAGAGGGTTAACGCAGTGCTGGAAAATTATGGTGGCCACACAAAGTATTGACCCTTTGGGCACAATTTGGACATTTTCACTTAGGGGTGTACTCACATTTGTTGCCAGTGGTTTAGACATTAATGGCTGTATTTTGAGTTATTTTGAGGGGACAGCAAATTTACACTGTTATGCAAGCTGTACACTTACTACTTTACATTGTAGCAAAGTGTCATTTCTTCAGTGTTGTCACATGAAAAGATATAATAAAATATTTACAAAAATGTGAGGGGTGTACTAACTTTTGTGCAGAGTGGATTTGATTTAAATCATGATTTTTAAAGAGCAACTGTCATCATTGTCCTGCAACCGCTCCTCCCCACTGTTGACTCACCGACAGTCTCATTCACTTTAATGGGACTGTTGGTGGCAGTGACACAACAAGGGGAGGGACGTGGCAGCAGCAGGTGAGTGGCACTGCCATGATGGATCTGAAATGACAGGTGCTCTTTAAATGTAAGGACTTATTCTTGCTAGGAGTTAGAATCTTTAATATTTGCAAACAAAATGAAGGTTTCCTATTTAGAATAATAAGCCAATGTCAGGTTAGTAAAACAGTGATATCATAACTGATTCAATCATACAGTTTGTAGTGTATGTAGATTTGAAAAAAAATGGAATAAAGGAATATTCCTGAACTTTGTTTTATCTCATGGTTACTGTAAAATTGTGTGACTGTTATGTTATTTCAGCTTGCAGAGCTTGGATTCATTGAATGCGTTTACCAAATATGTAAATAACTAAGCTCCATTTCATGCTGAATAAACTAAATGATTAACCTATCTTAAATAGAAAACTATCTTTGTATAGTTTTTTACCCCAATAGCATTTTATTAAAATAAATTTGATAAAAAAAAATAAAAATAGATTTAAATAAATAATTTAAATAGATTTATATCCACCCTGCTTTTGTGAGATACCATATATATATATATATATATATATATATATATATATATATATATATATATATATATATATATATATATATATATATATATATATATATATATATATATATATATATATATATATATAATGAGGCCCTAGAGAATAAAATGGTGGGTGTTGCAATTTTTTATGTCACGTGGTATTTGCGCAACAGTTTTTCAAACACAATTTTTTTTTGTAAAATTTAATGAATTTTAATGTGCAAAAACATAAAATATATAAAAGATGACGTTACACTGAGTAAATAAAAACCTAACATATCATACTCTAACATTGCATCACGCCATTAGAATGGCGCCAAACTACAGTACCTAAAAATCTTCATAGGTAACGCTTCAAAATCCTTTACAGGTTACCAGCTAAGAGTAACACAGGAGATCTGGTGCTAGAAGTATTGCTCTGATGTTCGCGGTGATATCTCACGTGAGGCGTGATCACCACTGTGGTCCCTAAGTGTGCATGAGCACAGGGGAATGAGGGCACTTAAAAATTTATTATATATATATATATATATATATATATATATATATATATATATATATATATTTTTTTTTTTTTTTTTTTTTTTTGGATCAATTTATAGTTCTCACCAGGGATGAACAACATATATATATATATATATATATATATATATATATATATATATATATATACTGTATAAATGTATTCATCAGCTTAGGCCAATATGTATTCTGCTACATTACACTATTCTGCTTTTTGGTAAAAAAAAAAAAAAAAATTGCAATAAATCGTATATTGACCGGTTTGCACAAAAGTTATAGCGTCTACAAAACTATGGGACAGATTTATAGACTTTTTCTTTAAATTGTTTTTACTGGTAATGGCAGCGATCTGCAATCTGTAGCGGGACTGCAACATTGCGGCAGACAAATCTGACCCCCAAGTGACACTTTTTGGGGACCAGTGACATTATTATAGTGATCAGTGCTAAAAAAATGCACTGATCAATGTATAAATGACACTGGCAGGGAAGGGGTTAACACTAGGGGGCGATCAAGGAAGTAACTGTGTTCCCTGGGTGTGTTCTAAAGCCTCGTACACACGATCGGATAATCCGAAGAGAATTGTTTGATGACAGGGTGTTGTCATAAAATCCGACCGTTTTTATGCTCCATCGGACAATTGTTGTCGGATTTTCCGCAGACAAATATGGGATAGCATGCTTTAAAATTGTCCGCCAACAAATGTGTGTTGTCGGATAATCCGATCGTGTGTACACAAGTCCATCACACAAAACTTCAAAGTACAAACACGCATGCTCAGAAGCAATGCTCACCATAACACAACATTAGGAGAAGTTGCCCAAAGGGTGGCGCTAAAGAGCTGAAAAACCACGTCGTTCCGTGTTTGTTGGCTGACAATTCTTTGCCGTTTGTATGCAATACAAGTTCATGGCCAACACCCTTTGGACAAAAGTCCTACGCTTTGTCCGCAGAAAGTCCGATGGTGTGTCCCAAGCTTTACTGTGCGGGGGCTGGGCTCACTGAGACAACACACAGATCACTGTTTCTGATCACTAGGAACAGCAGATCTCAGTATTGTCCCCTGTCAGAACGGGGAAGGTTTACATAGGAGGATCTGCCTCTCTTTACTGAGACTGCAGGCGAGCTCCGGCGGTGCGCGCCCACACTACCACATGCACAGATCCACATACAGGTACGTTGGTTTGTGCAGCCGAGCGGTCATGCTGCGGTATATATGCGGAAGGCGGTCGGCAAGTGGTTAAAAAAAAGATGAGACTTTACAATCACTTTAATGCTATATCATACAAAAAGATTTTATACAATTGTGAGCTTCCAACTTTGTCTCAACAGTTTTGGTGAAGGCCCTTTTCTGTTCCAACGTGTTCAAAGCTCCATAGAGACATGGTCATTGGTAAGTATTATAATAGAGAGTTATAATGCAAGCACTGTAGGACATTATAATGTATGTCACCTACATATATACTATATACACTGGGGTCACTGCTATATACACAGACACTCACATATATATTATATATACTGGGTCACTGCTATATACACAGACACCTAAATATATACTATATACTGCTATATACACTGCTATATACACCAAGGAGGTTCACTACATAGAGTAGGGAAGTGTTATGCTACGTACACACGGTCTGACTTTTCGACCGGACTGGTCTGACGGACGCTGACGGACCAAATCCGGCGGACAATCCGATCATGTGTGGGCTTCACCGGATCTTCAGCGGACTTTTCCAGTCGCAAATTGAAAGGACTTTAGATTTGGAACTTGCTTCAAATCTTTACAACGTAACACCGCCGGACCCAGAAATCCGCTCGTCTGTATGCTAGTCCGACGGACAAAAACCGACGCTAGGGCAGCTATTGGCTGCTGGCTATCAACTTCCTTAATTTAGTCCGGTGTACGTCATCATGTACGAATCCGTCGGACTTTGGTGTGATCGTGTGTAGGCAAGTCCATTCGTTAAAAAGTCAGTCAGAAGTCCGTCAGAAGTCAGTTGAAAATACGCTGGAAAGTCTGTCGGACCCGTCCGGTCGAAAAGTCCGACCATGTGTACGCGGCATTAGAATCCCTGTCAGGTCCCCATCAGGGAGATTAACCCACTCTATCTGATCACCAATGTCACCAGGATGGAAAGTGATGGAAGATCCACCAGGACAGGAATAAATCTGATTGGGACAACGGTCTAGGAGAGGACTGAGATATTTCTTCTCAAGTCTTGCTGTGTTTATAGAACAGATAATGAAGGGAAATCTTTCCATTGGAACCCTTCCTGTAGTAGGATAGGAAATAATGAGACAATGACTTGCAATTAGCAGCAGAATTTGTCAGTTGGCCGACTTTTCAGTTGACAGTTGGGCAGACAATCAGATTTGAAGGTGACAGGTGAGAGGTGACAGGTATCAGGTGTGAAGGAGCTGCACAGACCTGACAGGCAGCCCCACTGTAATCTTAGGCTCCATTCACACCAATGCGTTTTTTCATGCTTTTTGCAGGAATGCTGAACATTTTTTTAACATGAGTTCCTATGGAACATGTTCACATCGATGCATTTTTGTGCCTTTGCGTTTTTGGAAAGGGTCAGAGACTTTTTTAAAAGCAAAACTGTGCTTTGTTGCTTTTTTGCTTCAATAGATTTCAATGGAGAAGCTGCAGAAAAGCATGTAGTGCGTCTTTACAGCGATTTTGCTGCAATTTTGCCACAATTTGCATTTTGCCTTTTTAAATCTGCCCAACAACAAATCCCCCCCCCCAAAAAAAAAAACATAAAAAATGCAAATCGCAGTAAAATTGCAGGAAGCACAGCAAAAAGCACTGCAGAAATGCTTAAAAGCAGCATGCATAGATGTGAATGGAGCCTAAGACCCCTTTTACACTGGGCGGATCCTCTGGATGGACTCCGTTAGCTCAGTGGGGGATCACTCCATTGACCCCCTGCTGAGCAGGCGGATGACAAGTCTGTCTTCACTCACCATGCAGAAATGGACCCGTCAGAGCCCCGCTGTTCTCTAAGGGAAGATCGGATGAAAATAGACTGCCTGTCCATTTTCATCCAATCCGATCCGATCCGCTGGACGGATGGCGAACATATCACCATTTATCTGTTTTGAGTTGATCTATCGAATTGGATGACATTCGCCTGCCCGTAGAAGTCAATGGGTGGCCCACTTGGATCCGCCTAAAAAACGGACAGGCAGATCCTAATTGACCAATCGTGTGAAAGGGGCCTAAAGGATTTCACATGGCAGGTTGATAGAACTGCTGCCCCCATCACTGTCATCCCCATTGGGGATGAGCCGAACACCCCCCTGTTTGGTTCGCAGCACAACATGCGAACAGGCAAAAAATTTGTTCGAACACGCAAACACCATTAAAGTCTATGGGACACGAACATGAAAAATCAAAAGTGATAATTTTAAGGGTTAATATGCAAGTTATGTTCATAAAAAGTGTTTGGGGACCTGGGTCCTGCCCCAGGGGACATGTATCAATGCAAAAAAAAAGTTTTTAAAAATGGCCGTTTTTTCGGAAGCAGTGATTTTAATAATGCTTAAAGTGAAACAATAAAAGTGAAATATTCCTTTAAATTTCATACCTGGGGGGTGACTATAGTATGCCTGTAAAGTGGCACATTTTTCCCGTGTTTAGGACAGTCCCTGCACAAAATGACATTTCTAAAGGAAAAAAGTCATTTAAAACTACTCACGGTTATAATGAATTCTCGGGTCTTATACAGATAAACGTCATTGAAAAAAACGGCATGGGGGTCCCCCCAAAAATCCATACCAGGTCCTTTGGGTCTGGTGTGAATATTAACCACCTCAATACAGGGCACTTACACCCCCTTCCTGCCCAAGCCATTTTTCAGTTTTCAGCGCTGTCGCACTTTGAATAACAATTGCGCGGTCATGTTACACTGCACCTTAATTAAATTTTTATCATTTTTTTCCCCACAAATAGAGCTTTCTTTTGGTGGTATTTGATCACCTCTGCGGTTTTTATTTATTGAGCTATAAACAAAAGAAGAGGGACAATTTTGAAAAAACACAATATTTTTTACTTTTTGCTATAATAAATATCCAATTTTTTTTTTTTTTTTAACAAATTTTTTCCTCAGTTTAGGCCGATACGTATTCTTCTACATATTTTTGGTAAAAAAAAATTGCGATAAGCGTATATTGATTGGTTTGCGCAAAAGTTATAGCGTCTACAAAATAGGGGATAGATTTATAGCATTTTTATTATTTTATTTATTTTTTACTAGTAATGGCGGCGATCTGCAATTTTTATTGTGACTACGATATTGCGGCGGACACATCGGACACTTTTGACACATTTTTGGGACCATTCACATTTATACAGCGATCAATGCTATAAAATTGCATTGATTACTGTGTAAATGTGACTGGCAGGGAAGGGGTTAACACTAGGGGGCGCTCGAGGGGTTAATGTATGACCTAAGGAGGTGATTCTAACTGTGGGGGGAGGGGACTGACTGGGGGAGGTGACCGATCGCTGTCCCTATGTACAAGGGACACGCCATCGGTCTCCTCTCCTCTCTGACAGGACGTGGATCTGTGTTTACATGCACAGATCCACGCTCCTGCTCTGTTACCCGGCAATCGCGGGTGCCCAGCGGACATCGCGGCCGCCGGACACGCGCACCGGGTCCCGAGTGACGCAGCGGGCATGCGCGCGCGCCCCCTAGTGGCTCGGGAGGGCGAGGACGTCATATGATGTCCTCCCAGAACAACAGAAGCCTCGTCCAGCCGTCATATGATGGTGGGCGGTGGCTTAGTGGTTAAGGGGAATCCCAAACCAAAATATAAAAAAAAAAAATTGCGTGGGGGTCCCCCAAAATTCGTGTGCTGGAGCTCTCCTCTCTAACCATCATATTTCTCTTGGTATCAGGAAAAGCTGTCATAATTGGGTCCTGTAGATAACAGAAGGACCAGGCAGCAGAAAGAAATCACACTCAGTGCTTTGGTTAGAAAGAAGTACACAGTATAGCAGGGCTGGACTGGGACAAAAATTTGGCCCTGGACTTCACCCAGACTGGCCCACTTTGACAGGTCTCTCCCATGCCGGCTTGCCACCCAAGCCCCCCCCCCCCCCCCACTAGCTATTAGCCGTTCCACATTATTTCTCTTATAGGCAGTATCAGTGGGGAAGCTAGACATTATTTCACCTGGGGCAAAGAATCAGTTTGGCGCCCCCCCCCCCAATGGAACAAGATTAGGCAGGAAAGTGAGGCCGCCCTCCTTCCAGATCGTATGATGAGCTTCTAAGTGTTGACTCCTGAGCATCATGTCTGTATTCAGGCGCGCTGCATAACTAGCCAGGGAGAGGAGGTGAGCACTGCGGGGGGTTGGGGACACAGTGGACTGGAGGGAGGCAGCGGTCCACTGTCACTGAAATCGGCCCACTGAGCCATCGGCCCACCGGGAAACTCCCTGTAGTCCCAATGGCCAGTACATGCCTGCAGTATAGAAGGATGCACTTTGTTCATATTTCATGTTTGACCACAACATACAGGGATATACAATGCAATACTGACACATAATCACACACATAGGTTGGACTTGATGGACTTGTGTCTTTTTTCAACCTCACCTACTATCAGGCATGTACTGGCCATTGGGACTACAGGGAGTTTCCCGGTGGGCCGATGGCTCAGTGGGCCGATTTCAGTGACAGTGGACCGCTGCCTCCCTCCAGTCCACTGTGTCCCCAACCCCCCGCAGTGCTCACCTCCTCTCCCTGGCTAGTTATGCAGCGCGCCTGAATACAGACATGATGCTCAGGAGTCAACACTTAGAAGCTCATCATACGATCTGGAAGGAGGGCGGCCTCACTTTCCTGCCTAATCTTGTTCCATTGGGGGGGGGGCGCCAAACTGATTCTTTGCCCCAGGTGAAATAATGTCTAGCTTCCCCACTGATACTGCCTATAAGAGAAATAATGTGGAACGGCTAATAGCTAGTGGGGGGGGGGGGGGGGCTTGGGTGGCAAGCCGGCATGGGAGAGACCTGTCAAAGTGGGCCAGTCTGGGTGAAGTCCAGGGCCAAATTTTTGTCCCAGTCCAGCCCTGCCTACTATGTAACTATGTAACTATGTCTGAGGTTTACAACCATTCTATATGTCCACAGATTCTGTGTAGCATCAATAAATGATGTGTAAATAGCAGGAATAAAAATAATTGCTTTATTTTTTTCTCCCCAGAAGCAAAAAATGACAGAACCGCCAATGAAATTGAGCGCACAGTCCATGGGACATTTCCACCGGTCCCATCCAGCATGGAGAAGAAGCCATGAGAATTTTCAATGGACGATTTTACTATCCATGAAGAACTTGGAGAGGGGTCCTATGGGAAGGTGGTGTTGGCCTCCCATCCATCCTTTCAACAGAAGCTGGCAGTGAAGATCGTTCAACCGGGAAGATATGAAACCATCAATGACATTCTAGAGCATGACATACTGAAAAAATTCAGCAACCATCCATATATCACTCATCTATTTGGAACATTCCACACAGAGGTAAGTCTTTTTATGTATTTCTCTTCTCTCAAAGGAAGATTCCACATTGCATGGTCTGCCAGTGTGTGTGCTTTCCTAAATTTCTCCACAGAATGAAATCTTACTTGTCTCTAATGTAACCTTTATCTCTTATTTTCACACAGACTGATCTGTTCCTTGTCATGGAATTCATGAGTGGCGGCGATCTACGGGAACTGATTGAAACTTCATTTGGCTACGACAAGATAAGGTAAGTCTAATGACAGGGTAGTGATGGAGTCGGGGGTGGCTGACCACTGAGAACAGGCAATGACACAGCCAGGGCCCTCCCACTGAGCCCCGTCCAACAACACCCCGATGTACTATAGGGGGAAGTCTCTTCATCTTTATCTTTTATTGGTCTGTGATGATTTTAAATGCTAATTCATATTTTTATTTCTCCTTCAGGCATATCACTGCCAAGATTGTTTGTGGCCTGCAATACATCCATGCTCATGATGTCGCCCATTTGTAAGTATTGAATTAGCTGACTAACAATCCCTCCTTGGCTTCTGCTATGTTTTTATTGAATCAGGAAGACTTTCCACCAGCGTTCCCAGTTGCGCTGTCTCCTGCCATCTGCTGCAGAAATCTCCCTGCTCATGCCATATTCTGCTATAATGTACGATTTATACAAAATCCAGCAAGAGAAGTGAGACCTCCTCATGATGAATATAGCAGGTGGGCAGAGCTGGAAACCCCAGAACAGAGATCTTCCTGTAGGCAGATATAAAAGAAGCCAATGTCCACCCATCAATCTTCATTCTTCTTTGTATAGATGTATATTTGTATATTTTCTTTTTTTAATATAATGTGGGATATGCAGAGCTAATGGTTCACTTCTTTTCTTCACAGAGATCTTGAACCGGAGAAGATTCTATTGGACAGCGAGGGTCACGTCAGGATTGCGGTCTTCAGCATCTCACGGAGAGAAATCACAGAGACCGCAACGCTCATGGCAACTGTGGGTACATACGGTTATATGGCCCCAGAGGTAAGATTCCTGATATCCTGACATGGGCGTTCTGAATCTTGACTTCCAAATGCCCAGGTGTGAATGACAAATCGCACAATGCACATTTCAGATGGCATTCATTTGAATTGCACCTAAAAAAGCAGTGCGGTTCTGCCGCAATTGTCACATGATCAACTGCGCTGCAATCGTGATGAACCGCATTGCAGTGGCAGCTGGTGCTCAAAATTTTTTGGGGGGCACAAACAAGCTGAAAAAAAAACATTAATTGCAGCCACTGTGCTCATCAAACACAGCTACTGTGCCCATCAAACGCAGCCACTGGGCCCATCAAACGCAGCCACTGTGCCATCAAACGCAGCCACTGTACCCATCAAATGCAGCCACTGTGTCCATCAAGCGCAGCCACTGTGCCCATCAAGCGCAGCCACTGTGCCCATCAAACGCAGCCACTGTGCCATCAATCGCAGCCACTGTGCCATCAATTGCCGCCACTGTGCCATCAAACGCAGCCACTGTGCCCATCAAACGCAGCCACTGTGCCCATCAAACGCAGCCACTGTGCCCATCAAACGCAGCCACTGTACCCATAAATTGCCACCACTGTGCCATCAAACGCAGCTACTGTACCCATCAATTGCTGCCACTGAGCCCATCAATTGCTGCCAGTGTGCCCATCAATTGCCGCCACTGTGCCCATCAATTGCCGCCACTGTGCCCATCAATTGCTGCCAGTGTGCCCATCAATTGCCGCTACTGTGCCCATCAATTGATGCCAGTGTGCCCATCAATTGCTGCCACTGTGCCCATCAATTGCTGTCAGTGTGCCCATCAATTGCTGCTACTGTGCCCATCAATTGCCACCACTGTGCCTATCAAATGCTGCCAGTGTGCATCCCCCGTCCGCCCGCACTTACCTTGTCTCGGTGGGGTAGCGGGTCACGGCAGTGATGTCCTCCGCGTTCCTCGATGTCTTCTCCCATCCTCTCTTCCCGTCCTCTGCTATGATTGGATGCCTGATAGGCATTCAATCACAGCGCCTGTTGTTTCAGCCAATCAGGTGACAGGTAACAGACACAAGCACCTGATTGGCGGAGAGGCGGTTCAGTGTTAGCAAAGCAAATATTCATTCGCTTTCCTAACACAAAGCTGATTGAACTGCAAGCGCCCAGCATGGTGCCCGCTCTTCACCTTTTTGGACGCCAATTAGAGCCTACGGCTCTAATCCGGTGCGTCAAAAAAATACCCGCGGCTGTAATTCAGGCTCCCGGTGCCCGAAAAGGGGCCAAGCACCTGAACAGGGGGTGACAGCGGCAGCCATAGATAGATTCATGCAATGCATAGATCTATCTATGGTGATAGAGTGGTGGCAGGAGAGAGGGGGCGGCTCCTATGCGCCCCTTATGGACTTACCGCCACTGCCGCATTGCATAAAGAATGTTGCCTAAAAGAAGCTCCTGAACTCTTTTTTTGGGTGACAAGCTTCATGCAATGTGAAGCTCAAAACAGCTATGTGTGAATGCAGCCAAAATGGGTAGGATTAGACTCTCTGTCAGGTTTTTATTGTGTCCTCATTAGAGAAGTTACGCTCTTTATGTGTACTGGTGATCATTGTTAACAAGAAAGAAAATGCAGCAGAATGCAAAATGTTACAGCTGTCCCCAGAACAGGAATAGAGGGAAAGTCTTCCAATGGTAACACCTGTTTGGGGACAAGATCTTTAGATTAGAGTTTCCCTCACTTTAAGAGAATTCCTTTTACTTCCTCTTGCATCTTGAGGACAGGAAGTGAAGGGAAATTCCTCTCAACCCTTCCGTATTTTATCCAAAATTTAGAAAACAAAAGTTTTGACTATATATAAATGTTAAGCCCCACCGCCAACATTCACAAGCTCTGCCTTAGTTTGATGTATTTTGAGCTCAATTGTAGGACTCCTGGGAGGCTTCCAACATCACATATGTCAGCATGGAGTCATCTGTGTCCTCTGCCTGGTCTAGGAATGTTCTTATCCTTTTTTATCTCCTTAAGTTTCTACAGGTCGAGGGATTGAGAACATACAACAAAACAGCGGACTATTACTCCTTGGGAGTGATATTGTATGAGATGGCTGTTAGCCCGGATCACTTCAGTGAGATCAAGGAAAACCAGAGTGGAAGTTTGTTCACAACAGCCATTTCCGAGTTTAAAACATGTGACATTTACCTCTTTGAACTCATAGCTATGGTGAGTATACGCAGAGCTTTACCTTCTTTTTACAGACAAATCTCTTTCCAAAATCAAGGAAGCTGAAATATGTCACTGTCAGAATCAAATATTACAATGGGGAGTTCTATTGTTCACATTTTGTTATTGTTCTCTCAGTGTTTCTTATCATATTTCTTTCTTTCCAGCTCTTAGGGGAAGAACAGGATACACGGACATACCTGGTACGTCACATCAGATGGCACCCATTTTTCGAGTGGACTGACTGGGCCAAGGTGGAGAAAAGAAAGTCCCCCCAGCATTTACACCAAAACCGGTAACTATATGAATAATGGAGGGGTCCATGTATATTGGGGGAGGAGAGATTTTCAGCAACATCTAATGCCGTGTACACACGGGCGAACTTTTCGGCATCAAACGTCCAACGGTCTTTCTGACGTACTTTTGACTGAATTACGACGGACTTTCGGACGACCGGACTTGCCCACACACGAACTAAAGTCTGTTCAAAAGTCCATTGGTATGAACGTGATAATGTACGAAGTGACTAGAATAAGGAAGTTCATAGCCAGCAGCCAATAGCTTCCCTTGCGTCCTTTTTTGTCTGTCGGACTAGCATACAAACGGATTTTTCGCCGGACTCGAGTCCGTCGCAAAGATTTGAAACATGTTCCAAATCTAAAGTCTGTCTGATTTTTGACAGAAAAAAAAAAGTCCGCCCATGTTTAAGAAGTATTTTTGTACAGAATTCTCCCATTTGTGATTTTGTGGTTACTGCACAATCACATGGTCTGGGGACTTGCCTGAAGGAATTCTGTTTATTATTGGTAATAATTATTGTGTATGTGGCAGGTGCACAGCTTAGACCTGCTTTATTCTGGTAATTCCACCAGAAACACACTTCCTGTTATGAGGTGACAACATGCACTCACTGTATTTATGGAGAAATGTTGTCACCCTAATTAGAGCCTGATTAGAACTACAAACACCTTCCCCTCGCCTTATCTCCATTACACAGAGGGGTGTTGCTTTGTAGTACACAGACAGAAGCTGAGAAAGTGGATAACACTGAGATCTCAGCTCAGGCCACAGGAACTTACAAGGTCACTGGATTTCTGACAGAATTATTAGGTATTTTTCTGTACCTGCAGAAAATGTAATTAGCTTGAAAGAACCAAAACAAATGCAGCCTCCACATGCAAGGGCCTTTCTGGAATAGATTACCTTTTTGTTCTTGGGTTTAGATATACGCAAAGGGTGTGTTAATGCAGTGCTCCTTCTGACCACTAGTGGGAGCTGGGGTTGAATGATCCCTCTTGGGGTAATCCTTTGCACATTAAGGGTTGGGTTCACCAAGCTTTGTCACCATTTTCTGTTTCAATCAGGAATACTGACAAATGTTTTTTTCTCTTTCCAGACTCTCACGGAACCTGAATATTTTATTATGGCAGTAGAGGAATTTATGGTTCATGAAAACTACCTGGAGTATTCTGAAGATTCTTATAATACTGATAAGTAAAAATGTTGATGTAAATGTGGATCACCCACCTACCACCCAGCCCATAATACTTACCCCCAGAAGGCGATTGGACAGCTATTGACAGCTATTGAAGAAGTGGAAGGGAAGATACAATATGAAGAATCCTCTGATCAACAACAAAGAGGAAAACGTTGTACTTTTCAGCGTAAACCCCATAACAGAGGACTGCCCACCTGAGGATACCGCCCCTCCAAGGTGTGAGGAGAGGGTAAATGGATGGGGGGATGAGGAAGCCGTACCCAGAGTGCAGCCCATTCCTCAACCAGAATCCACAAAAGATGAGATCTTTGGTAAGTTTTATAATAGTGAGTTATAATGCAAGGACTGCAGGGCATTATAATGTATGTCACCTACATATATACTATATACACTGGGGTCACTGCTATAAACACCAAGAAGGCACTGCATAGAATAGGGAAGTGTTAGAACCCCTGTCAGGTCCCCATTAGAGAGATTCACCTTCTCCATTTGATCACCAATGTCACCAGGTTAAAAAGTGATGGAAGATCCACCAGGACAGGAATAAATCTGATGGGGACAACTGTCTAGGAGAGGACTGAGATATTTCTTCCCAAGTCTTGCTGCGTTTATAGAACAGATAATGATGGTAAATCTCTCCATTGGGGCTCTTCCTGCAGCAGGATACAAAATACTGAGACGATGGCTTGCAATTAACAGCAGAATTTGCCAGTTGGCTGACTCTTCAGTTGACCGTTGGGCAGCCAATCAGATTTGAAGGTGACAGGTATCAGGTGTGAAGGAGATGCACCGACCTGACAGGCAACCCAATTGTAAACTAAAGGATTGCACATGGCAGGCTGACAGAGCTGCTGCTCCCATCAC
Organism: Aquarana catesbeiana; assembly: GCF_042186555.1. Classification (NCBI taxonomy): domain Eukaryota; kingdom Metazoa; phylum Chordata; class Amphibia; order Anura; family Ranidae; genus Aquarana; species Aquarana catesbeiana. The sequence goes on along the minus strand of NC_133332.1, from coordinate 72,667,042 downwards.
CCCATCCCCATCATTGTCACTGGGAGTAGTAATGTGGGCAGTCGGGTCTGGGCTCTGTATGGGGGCTGCAGGAGATTATTCCTTCTATTTTACCATATAGTGTCCAGAACATGGCATCCCCCTCCTCACACTATGAGGAGAACAGGCAACAGCTGTTGTTGTCAATCACAGGCTGTGTGCTGGAGCTCTCATCTCTAGTCAACATATTTTTCTTGGTATCAGGAAAAGCTGTCAGAAGCAAGTCCTGTAGATAACAGAGGGACCAGGCACCAGAAAGAAATCACACTGCTTTGGATAGAATCAAGTACACAGTATAGAAGGATGTACTTTGTTCATATTTCATGTCTGAGGTTTACAACCATTCTATATGTCCACAGATTCTGTGTAGCATCAATAAATGTTGTGTAAATTGCAGGAATAGAAATAATTGCTTTATTTTTTCTCCTCAGAAGCAAAAAATGACCCAACCGTCAAATTAAATTGAGCGCACAGTCCATAGGACATTTCCATCAGTCACATCAAGCATAGAGGAGAAGACATGCGTATTTTCAATGGAAGATTTTACCATTCGTGAAGAACTTGGAGAGGGGTCCTATGGGAAGGTGGCATTGGCCTCCCATCCCTCCTTTCAACAGAAGCTGGCAATTAAGATCGTTCAACCGGGAAGATATGAAACCGTCAATGACATTCCAGAACATGACATACTGGAAAAATTCAGGAACCATCCTTGCTTGGAGGCCGGAAGAATTTTTTTCTTTTCTGCAGGTGTGTACTGGACTAGCTGTGAGGGGAACTTGGAGGCCAGTAGACTTTTTTTTCTGCAGGCATGTGTTGGACCGGCTGTGAGGGGAGGTTAGAGGCCGGAAGACTTTTCTTTTCTTGCAGGCGTGTGTTGGACCAGCTGTGAGGGGAGGTTGGAGGCTTGTAGGCTTTTTTCTTTTCTGCAGGCATGTGTTAGATCAGCTGTGAGGGGAGGTTTGAGGCCGGTAGACTTTTTTATTTTCTGCAGGCGTGTGTTGGACCAGCTGTGAGGGGAGGTTGGAGGCCTGAAGACTTTTCCGATAGGCCTGTGTTGGACCGGCTGTGAGGGGAGGTTGGAGGCCGGTAGCCACTTTTTTCTTTTCTGCAGACGTGTATTGGACTGGCTGTGAGGGAAGCTTGGAGGCCAATAGACTTTTATTTTCTGAAGGTGTCTATTGGACCAGCTGTGAGGAGAGTTTGGAGGCCAGTAGACTTTTTCTTTTCTGCAGGCATGTGTTGGACCTGCTGTGAGGGGAGGTCGGAGGCCAGAAGACTTTTCTTTTAATGCAGGCGTGTGTTGAACCAGCTGTGAGGGGAGGATGGAGGCTGGTGGACTTTTTTATTTTCAGCAGGCGTGTGTTGGACCGGCTGTGAGGGGAGGCTGGAGGCTGGTAGACTTTTTTCTTTTCTTCAGGCATGTGTTTGACCAGCTGTGAGGGGAGGTTAGAGGCCAGAAGATGTTTTTTTCTGCAGGCGTGTGCTGGACCGGCTGTGAGGGGAGGATGGAGGCTGGTACAATAGTAGCCTTTTTGTGCAGGCATGTGTTGGACCAGTTATGAGGGGAGGTTGGAGACCGGTACTTTTTTCAGGCAGGTGTTGGACCAGCTATAAGGGAAGGTTGGAAGCAAGTAGGAGGCCAAGGGGTGTTTGAACTGGGTGAGGAACCCTCAAAAGGCTGATGAGGCAGAGAGCAAAAGGAGAAAGTGGTGGAGCTGTGAGATGCTCCAAAAGTCCAATTAGAGAGCCAAGTCTGTCAGAGAGGGCTTCCTGAAAGTGGGAGGTCTGAAAAAAATCTGGGCCTGAAGAGGTTTGGGTTTGTACCTGGGGAAAATAATGTGTTACCTAAAGTTGGGTACAGATCTGATGGGACCAGGGAGAACTTGTATTTCTAGAGTGCCCTGGCAGAACAAGAGATTGTGGGGCTGAGTAAAGGATGGGCTTTCAAGGATGCGAGGGAGGAAGAATGTGAGGGAAACACCAGGGTAGGCAGCTCAGAAGGGAGCTAGTTGTGGATTGTTTCAGAGGGACCCACTCTTTCAGGTCTCCGTGTTTGTGGCAGTCCAAAAGTGATGTAAGGCTTGCTGCAGCTTGGTATTTGTAGATGTCAGGAAACACCAGGCCTCCATACCTTTTGAGGATGGCCAGGGTGCTTGATTTAGGTCTGGGGAGTTTCTTGGCCCACATGAATTTAAAAAAAAGGGAGTTCACTGAATTAAGGAAGGAGGGAGGGATGTGGATCAGGAGGGTCATAAGTAAGTGACTTATGAATGAGATATTGCAGAGACCAAACCAGGAAAAGGGGCCAGTGTTTCACTTCTGTAGAAGTTGACGGGTCCTGAATTAAGAGGAGGCCAGTAGTTTTTTCAGGTATGTTTTGGAACTTTTTTGCTAAAATGGAAGGTGATTTCACATATGATTGCAAATATATGCAACCAATACCTCTTTTTTTAATTAATTTGTTGAACTAGTTTAGCCTCTCAATGACTTTCTTGCTATGTATGTCTCAATTTGGAAACAATGTTAGAGTAGAGTTAGGGACTGCACTTTGCAGAGGAGCCTTGATGTGGCAGTGCGGCTTCACATATATTTGCAAATGTATCCAACGTAAACCAAACACAAACTGTTCAAACAATGTAAACTTTTTTTATTTTGCTGACTGGCTGGTAAGTTTTCCGGTGGATTCTGTGTATGGTATTGTTCTGTGAACTGCCATGCTTAAGCACTGAATCACACTTTTGAGCATTATTGCAATACATGTTATCACATGTTACATGCTTAGTGTGTTGCAGTGCCATTCATTGTCAATGGTACCTCAGCACATTGACCCAGCAAAACGTGTGTCTCCCGGCTGTCTCCTAGGGGCATATTTACGGTATCTTCACGTAATGAACGTTAGCATGGGCTCTATTACACGTGTTGAACCTTACTAAAGCATATCCCATTGTTATTACGCTGGATTTTTCAACACTGCTGTCTTGACAGTCTTTCCCTTTTATGGACACAAGACGCACATTTGCCCCTGATACTGATATACCTTAAAGTATATAAACTATTTCTATTATAGATTTTATAAGCTTGGAGAATTTTCTACCACGTGTACATGAGGCCTAACTATTCCAAAGATAGTGAGACTTGCTCTTTCCTTTTTGTGTTACATCTCTGAACCTTGATCGTGTCCTGAAGAAGCCTCACGGCGAAACGCGTAGATGCAAATGGGCTTAGTGTACTTACTGTACTATTTTTCATGTGTTTTATATTTTTGAACACTATGTTTATACTATGTACTTTTTTCAATAAATGTTATGATTATTAATCTTTGATACTTCTCCATTGTTTCCAAGCCTTCAAAGTCCGACTTTGGTTACTTTAATTAGTACCCCTCCCTGTGTCCCTATATTCCGGATGTGGCATTGGTAGTGTTCTCTCCTCCCATTCTTCATTGACCCAGCACACTTCAAACACATACAGTGCCTTGAAAAAGTATATCCCTTGAAATGTTCTATATTATGTCATGTTACAACCAAAAATGTAAATGTATTTTATTGGGATTTTATGTGATAGACCAACACAAAGTAGCACATAATTGTGAAGTGGAAGGAAAATGATAAATGGTTTTCAATTTTTTTTACAAATAAATATGTGACAAGTGTGGAGTGCATTTGTATTCAGCCCCCCTGAGTCAATACTTTGTAGAACCACCTTTCGCTGCAATTGCAGCTGCAAGTCTTTTTGAGGATGTCTCTACCAGCTTTGCACATCTAGAGAGTGACATTTTTGCCAATTCTTCTTTGCAAAATAGCTCAAGTTTTGTCAAATTGGATGGAGAGCGTCTGTGAATAGCAATTTTCAAGTCTTGCCACAAATTCTTATTTGGATTTAGGTCTGGACTTTGATTGGGCCATTCTAACACATGAATATGCTTTGATCTAAACCATTCCATTGTAGCTCTGGCTGTATGTTTAGGGTCGTTGTCCTGCTGGAAGGTGAACCTCCGCCCCAGTCTCAAATCGTTTGCCGACTCTAACAGGTTTTCTTCTAAGATTGCCCTGTATTTGGCTCCATCCATCTTCCCATCAACTCTGACCAGCTTCCCTGTCCCTGCTGAAGAAAAGCATCCCCGCAGCAGGATGCTGCCACCACCATGTTTCATGGTGGGGATGGTGACTTCAGGGTGATGTGCAATGTTATTTTTAACATTTTTAGCGTTTAGATTTTAGGCCAAAAAGTTCAATTTTGGTCTCATCTGACCAGAGCACCTTCTTCCACATGTTTGCTGTGTCCTCCACAAGGCAAACGGGACTTCTTATGGCTTTCTTTCAACAATGGCTTTCTTCTTGCCACTGTTCCATAAACTACTTACTTTAGTAAGTAATGAAGGAAGTGGGTTCAAGTTGGACATCATTTAAGCTGGAAGAGCACAGAGCACTGGTACTGGATTGGAGAGCAGGTGCCTGGCACGGCGCTTATCTTACATATGTTAGAAGGGAAGAGGGACAAGGACAGCAGACTCAGAATTACCTGCTTTTAGTTGCTGTTCTGGCACCTTGTCTTGGGTTTTGGGGAGACCGATTTTCCTTGCGCTGGGTGAGACTACTGAAATAGCAGTCATCATCATCTGATTACTTTTTTTTTGGATGACCAGTGCTGCCCAGCCATTCCACACTTGGAAATCTCCATCCTTGGCACCTACCGTGTGTTTCTTGACGTTCCTGGTGACGGAATTTCATCTCGTCCGTTTCTACACCTTGGATTTCCTGTCCCAGCCCGATGGGGCTCATTGCCTGATTGACTCCATGTCGCTGACAGGGGAGTCCACTCCTTTCGGTAAGAGTACCCATCTTCTTTATTGTTTGGATGTATAATATCGTTGATGCCAGCCTAGCCTTATGGATCTACACTATATTCTTTGGGTCCTGTGGGTCTCCAACCATCCATTATCGTCCTACTTAATATGTATGGACATGAGTTAACACTTGATTTATTCACTATTTTTACATTTTGGACTTTTTAATTTTCCATCACATTGTTCAACTACTACTCTTACATGGACTTATGTAGGCTGTTTTAGTTATATTATTGTTTAGCGCTGCATTTTTTAATCATTGATGTGCACCACAATGCACATCAACACACAGCCATTATGCTGGTCAGATTTTTTTTGTCTGTTCTGAACACAACAAAATGGACAGCTGTAGCATTACATACTATTCTTGTGTGGTTTCTGTTTAGTGATCGATCTCTACAACACGACTGAGTAAATCTGTTAGCTGCTGACAAATGTAACGGCTCTCTATAGGCATACCACAGGCTCACTTTAACCCCTGACCTAAAGCCAAACCAAACTTTTATTTTCAATCAGCTCAGTCCAAACCAGAGGCATAATCCCCAATCTCTGTAAAGATTCGATGACACAGCTCTTTAACCATGTGACTGGCTGTGTCCAATCACAGTGGGTCACATGTAAAAGCGGAAGTGCCATTAATCAGCTCACCTCTCCTTACACTGACAGAGTGTGTGGTAAGGAGTGCCGATCAGCGGTATCCCCTCGCAGAAGAGACCAGGGCAGGTAGTGCCCTTTTTACAGGAAAGCCCTAGCAGTGCCCATAAGTGATGCCTTTCAGTGCCTGCTTATCAGTGCTGCCCATCAATGTCCATCAGTGCCTCCCATCAGTCCTGCCTATCTGTGCCACCCATCAGTTCTGCCTATCCATGCCGTCTATCAGTGTCCACCACTGACGCCTATCAGTGCCCACCAGTGCTACATATCAGTGCTCATCAGTGCCGCTTATCAGTGCCCATCAGTGCGGCATATTCGTGCCTCCTCATCAGTGCTGCCTCATCAGTGCCCATAAGTGCTGCCTTATCAGTGCCCATAAGTGCTGTCTCATCAGTATTCATCAGTGGAGCCTATCAGTGCCCATCAGTGCAGCCTCATCAGCGCACATCAGTGAAGGAGAAAAATTACTTATTTACAAAATTTACTGACAGAAACTAAGAAAAACTTTTTTTTTTTTCAAAATTGTCAGTCTTTTTTATTTTCTTTGTAAAAAAAAAAAAAAAAAAAAGGTTTCCTTTGTTTCAGTTATAAAATTTTGTTTTCTCCTTCACTGACTGGCACTAATGAGCACTGATGAGGCAGAATTGATAAGGTGGCACTGATAAGGAGGCACTGATATGTGGAAATGATGAGCTCTGGTAGGCAGCACTGATATGTAGCACTGATGGGCACCAATAGGCAGCACTGATATGCAGCACTGATGGGCACTGATAGGCGGCTGTGATGGGCACTGACAGGCGGCTGTGATGGGCACTGACAGGCAGCACTGATGATGAGGTTGGAGTTTAAGCCAATATATATTCTTCTACATATTTGTGGTAAAAAAAAAAAAAAATTAGCAAAAAGCGTATATTGATTGGTTTGCGCAAAAGTTATAGAGTCTACAAACTAAGGGAAAGATTTATGGCATTTTATGTCATTTTTATTATATAATTTTTTTTTTACTAGTAATGGAGGTGATCTGTGATTTTTAGTGGTACTGCGACATTGCGATGGACAGATCGGCCACTCTTGACACATTTTTGGGACCATTGACATTTATACAGCAATCATTGCTATAAATATGCACTGATTACTGTATAAATGTCACTGGTAGGGAAGGGGTTAACACTAGGGGGCGATCAAGGGGTTAAATGTGTGTTCCCTAGATGTGTTCTAACTGTATAGGGATAGGACTGACTGAGGGAGGAGACATATTGTTGCTCCTACTTAGTAGGAACAAATGATATGTCTCCCCTCCCCTGACAGAACAGGGATTTCTGTGTTTACGCACACAAATCCCCATGCTGGCTCTCGTACACACTATCGCGCGTGGCCGGCGGTGATTGCACTCGCTGGCCACGCGCATCGGGTCCCCCGCCACCCCCACACCGGCTCTTAAAGGGGAACCCGTACTGGGTTTCCCGCAGTGGCGCCATTGTGCCGCAATAAATATGCGTGAGCCGGTCGGGAACCGGTTAGCACGGTAGTATTACCTACAGGTAAGCCTTATTATAGGCTCACCTGTAGGTAAAAATAAAGCGGGCTTTACTACTGCTTTAAATGAAAAGAAAAAAAGTAAGAATTTGAATTTAATTATTTTTTATAATAAAAAAAATAATTAAAAAAAATATTTAAAAGCATAAGTCCCACACATGTATGTAAACGGTGATTTTTGTGACTGTCAGAGTAAAAGCAATAATTCTAGGGCCATAATTCACATTTAACGCTACACTGATAACCTGTAAAGGCTTTTAAAGCATAAAGTATCAAAAATGTTATGAACCGTAGGTTGTCACCATTTCACTGGCGTGCACAATTTTGAGTCTTGACATGTCTGGTCTCTTTTTATTCAACAAAACACCATCTTTTATATTTTACCAAAGAATAAGGGATTATATTTTGTTTGTGTGCAGTAAATGTAATGTTAATTTTAGTATAGTTTTTTCCTGAAAATTTACATTTGATAAACAGCTGTGCAAATATTGCATGACATATAAAATTGCAACAGCCCCCATTTAATTCTTCTGGGCCTCTGCTTTCAGAAAATATGTAGGGGCAGATTTACTAAAACCGGAGCACACAGAATCTGGTGCAGCTGTGAGCAATCAGAAACCAATCAGCTTCCAGGTTTTATTGTCAAAGCTTAATTGAACAAGCCAAAGTTTGAAGCTGATTGGTTACCATGCACTGCTGCACCAGGTTCTGTGTGCTCCAGGCTTAGTGAACCTCCCTCATAATGTTTTCCTGTCGCATCATGGCAGCATACACATTGGGTTGTGACTCCGCCTCCACAACCTGATAGGACCACATAGCTATAAATTAGAGAATAGACACCTGTCCCAGTTTTCCCTTTTTTTTCCTCACCTGTCAGGACCGCACGGATCAGCACCCCCTTACCGCTTCGCCCCAGCCAGGTTCTAGCCTCTCCTGGGTGGAAGTCCTTCTTGTACAGCCTCTAAACGAGCTAAATGGAAGGAGCCCCACTCTGGTGATCTCAGGGGCACTCTCTCATCTCAATGCAACTGTTTGCCACGATATAAGCCTTAAACAGGCTTCAGGTGCAACAGCCCACAAAAGCCTTAAACAGGCTTGCTGGAGGATTGGCCAGGGAAGCTTCAGTATGGCCTCATGAAATAAGCCTTAAACAGGCTTAATTGTGTGCAGCGGTCTGCATCCCCCCTCTCCCCCCTCTCCTACCGTTTTTCTGCTCTCTGCTGGGCTCTGTTGTTCCATAGCTGCTGTGTGGGACCGCCGAGCGTTCTCGGCGTCCTCGCGCATGCGCAGTACGGCTCTCTGGGCGCCTCTATGCCGTTTTCCAGCTTCCAAGATGGCGCCGGGTGTCTCGCGGCGCTACTGTGCATGCGCGAGCGTCCGACGCTGATGGCGGCGAATTTAAAAACCCAGCACTAGCTGTATGTGCTGCTGCTGGTTGCTGCATGTCTACAGATCGCCTGTCATTGCAAAGGAGAAAAGAAAAACGCTCTACAAAGGTGGGTGACCTTCTCCTATTCAGCTCTGTGTCAGGATCCCTGTTCTCTCTCTCTCTCTCTCTCTCTCTCTCTCTCTCTCTCTATATGGCTGCTTCTTTTTTTTTTTTTTTCCCTGCAGGTTTCCAGCCTGCTCACCATGGAGACCGCTGCCCCAGCAGATCACCGCCAGCCTACTAGGTAAGGGGGGGGGGGAGACAAGGGTAAGTAGTGAAGATTGAAAAAGAGAGCACTTCTAACGCTGCCTAAATTGGTCAGCCCTACCAGGTCCTCAAGAACGTCTGCGTCAAGACAAAGAGAGTCCTCACGCAGGAGAAGCCGCTCCAGACATAGACGGAGCCGCTCCTACCATAGGAGAAGCCGCTCAAGAGGAAGCCACAGAAGAAGCCGCTCCAGGTCGCATTCCTGACATGGTCAATCCCGCCATAGAAGGTCGTCCTCACGCAGACACCGTTCCCCTGCACGCCATTCCCGTCCCGCCGGGAACGCATGCTGGATTTGCGGTGCAGCGGCTCTTCCGAATAAATTGGTTTGGCAGAAATGCCTGGAAGAGGCCACAAGAGAGAGAGCCTCGGAAGTTGGGGACTCAGCACCTCAGGCCTCGATATCAGATGTGGATTTCTCCACCACTACCTCTCCAGCCCGGGCCAGCACATCAAAGGAGCAAGACTCCCTGTCTGATAATGAGGGTCTGGAGGTGTCGGCCGGATTCGACTTCGGTCTGATAGAGCCGTTTGTTAAATCAGTTAAGGAGGCAATAGGATGGGAGGAACCCCAGGAAGTCCAGCCAAAGCAAAGAAAATATTTTCCTCAGCTTAAGAAGGAACCAGAAGCTTTTCCGTTCATTGACGAACTGGAAGACTTAATCAAAGAGGAGTGGCAGAGACCGGAGAAAAAGTCTAGTCTGAATAACAGACTCCAGAAGCTATATCCACTCAAGGAGCTTAAAGTGAACCCTCTGGTGTCCCCTCCAGTAGTGGACGCATCCTTGATGCGCCTCGCCAGGCATGTTACCCTCCCGCTAGAAGATGCGGTAACGTTTAGAGACGTCCTTGACAGAAAGATCGACACGGATCTTAAGCGGGCTTACCTATCAGCTGGAGGCGCCTGCAGGCCTGCAATAGCACTTGCGGCAGTAGGAAGGGCCATCTCGAGCTGGTCTTTAAGCACGGAGAAGCTGGTATCAGAGGGTGCAGACCAAGAGAAAATAGTGAAGGCATTACAAGAGTTAAGCTTGGCTGGTGATTTCGTGGCTGAGGACTCGGTCGACACCATCAGGTCTGCATCAAAGTCTATGTTGGCCTCAGTGATGGCCAGAAGAGCTTTGTGGCTGAAGCCCTGGACGGCGGATCCAGCATCCAAGTCCAACTGGTGCCGTATTCCGTTTGACGGTGAGCACCTCTTCGGAACAAAATTAGACACGGCTATCTCCAAGGTAACTGGTGGCAAGTCCGGGCTCATTCCCTCGGATAGGAGGCCTAAACAGAGACCTCCTCCCTTTAAGCGGAATCTCCCAGAAAGGTATAGGGACGCGAAAGCGTACAGACCAGGGAAGGAGTACCGAAGGAACTGGAAGAACCCTCAAACCTCTTTCATGAAGTTCCAGAAGCCTAAGACTCCCGCTTCCAGTGACCAGAAGCCTTTTTGAAGGTGCGCCCGTCCGGTCAGCGGTAGTGGGAGCAAGACTCTCCAGTTTTAAGCTGGTCTGGGCGGAGACCATACACGATACCTGGACCCTGGCCACTGTCAGTTTCGGCCACAGATGGTCCTTCAAGAATCGACCCCCAAGGGATCAATTCTGCCCAACCCGTATTCCCCCACCTGGGGAGAAAAGGTTGTCCCTTCTAAACTACGTCCAAGAACTTCTTCAAAAACGAGCGATAATAGAGGTTCCGCCAGCACAACGAGGCAGGGGATTCTATTCTCCACTATTCCTCATCAAGAAGAAGTCAGGGGACTTTCGGCCGGTTCTAGACCTGAAGAACCTCAACAAGTCCATCAGAGTGGAGTCTTTCAGGATGGAAAGCCTGCAGTCTATCCTCCAGGCCATAAATCTAGGAGACTGGATGCTCTCCATAGATCTCCAGGATGCCTACCTGCACATACCAATCCACGTGGCATTCCAAAAATTTCTGCGATTCTCGGTGGGTCAGGGGCACTTCCAATTTCGAAGCCTCCCTTTCGGAATCTCTACAGCCCCCAGAACGTTTACGAAGTTTCTGCTTCCAGTGATAGCCTCTTTGAGGGAGAAGGGTCTAAGGGTCCACCATTACCTGGACGACATTCTCCTCCTCTCAGACAGCCAGGAATCACTCGTGAAACATCGCGAGGTCTTAGTTTCCACCCTAACGAGTCTGGGTTGGATAGTCAACTGGCAGAAGAGCAACATTCAGCCTACTCAAAGGATGGTCTTCCTGGGAGCCGAATTAGACACCCGAGCCAACACGGTGGAACTGCCAAGGGAGAAGTTGTCACTAATAGTTCAGAAGGTGAAGAATGTCATTCCGGAGTCCTGCCTACCAGCCAGAGCATACCTCAGCCTCTTGGGTTCCCTATCAGCAACCATTCCGATGGTCAGATGGGCACAATGGAATGCCAGACCCCTGCAAACCTCCTTCTTGCGCCAGTGGGACGGATGGTCCATGTCCCAGTTAATTCACATCTCAGAGGAAGCCAGGTTATCGCTACGGTGGTGGACTCACCCCGACAACCTCAGCAGATGCAAACAGATAGTCATCCTCCACCAGGAGGTGGTAACTTCGGACGCCAGTCTGGAGGGATGGGGGGCACATTATCTACATTACGCAGCTCAGGGCCGCTGGCACTTCCAAACCAAGGATGTAGTATCAAACGTTCTAGAGATGAAGGCAGCCTTCCAGGCCCTCTTAGCATTCAGTTCACTCCTGAGAGGGAAACAGGTCCTCATTCGAATGGACAACCGAGTGGCTGTAGCCTACATCAACAGGCAGGGGGGTACCAAGAGCATCTCCATGATGCGGGAGGTCGGTCCGATAATGCCTTGGGCTCAACTGAACTTGTGGAATCTGAGGGCGGCCTACATCTCGGGTGTCCAAAATCTCCTGGCGGATTCTCTCAGCAGAACATTCGTTTCCAACAAAGAGTGGTGTCTAAGCCCACAAGCATTTGCCCTTATATGCCAGACATGGGGTCATCCAGACATAGACCTTGCAGCGACACCGGAGAACAAGAAATGTCAGAGGTTTCTGTCAAGGAACCCCTTCCCCTCAGCGGAGGGATCAGATTGTCTCCAACACCCCTGGACTTTTCGCCTAGGCTACATTTTCCCACCAACGCCACTGATAGCCAGGTTCCTTCTGAGGCTCAAACACTGAGCGGCTCTAGTACTAGCTGTGATTCCCTTCTGGCCACGGAGGCCTTGGTTCACCACCCTCCTGCAGCTAAGCACAACGGATCCACTTCCGCTCCCGGTGACAACGGATCTGCTAACCCAAGGTCAGCTCCTCCATCCGAACCCAGAGAAATTACACCTAATGGCCTGGAGGCTGAAAGGTCTAGGTTCCTAGTCCAGGGCTGCTCTCAAAGGGTGGTCGATACACTGCTCCAAGCTAGGAAACTCTCCACAAACAACACCTACGGGAGGATCTGGGAAAAGTTCTCTTCCTTTGCCCAGGAACAAGGTTGGGACCCTTCTTCCCCATCAGCAGTACAAGTGCTTGAATTCCTCCTGTCAGGTCTGGACAAAGGCCTTAGGTCCAACACCCTGAAGGTTCAGGTGTCTGCCATCTCCGCTTTGACAGGAGTTAAGTGGGCCCTTAACCCTCTGGTGGTCCAATTTCAGAAAGCCTGCCTGAAGCTGAGGCCTCCTAGAAAGCCTTCGTTTCCAACATGGGACTTATCGACTGTCCTAGAGACCCTATCAGGAGAACCATTCTTCCCCCTCGAAGACGTCACCCTCTGGGACCTGACTCTGAAGGTATTGTTTCTAATTGCCATCACATCGGCAAAGAGGGTCTCAGAAATGCAAGCTCTACTGATCAAGGAACCATATCTGATGATTTACCCAGACAGGCTAACCCTGAAGCCTTCAGACAGATTCATCCCAAAGGTCTCCTCCTCGTTCCACTTTAACCAGGAGATTGACCTCCCGGCCTTGGTCACAGATCAGGGCGCTCCCCATCCTTTGGATGTCAAGGGCAACATTCTGCAATACCTCTCTGTAACCGAATCTTTCAGAAAATGTGAAAACCTTCTAGTCATTCCACATGGGTTCAGGAAGGGCCAGGCAGCTTCTGCCCGTACCATCGCCTCATGGCTCGTGAAGGCCATCAAGAAGGCCTACTCCTTAAGCTCCTCGCAAGTTCCGGAAGGTTTAAGGGCGCATGCCACCAGGGCAATGGCGACTTCATGGGCAGCTTACTGCAGAGTCTCAGCGGAAACCATTTGTAGAGCGGCCACTTGGTCTTCTAGAAACACCTTTGTTTCCCATTATAAAATAGACGCTGCGCGTTTAGCAGCAGTGGAATTCAGGAGGGCCGTTATACAGGCCAATTCTTCTGTTTCTTGTCAATAAATTTATTTTGCATTCCCACCCAGTTTGGCGAGTTACTCCCCAACGTGTATGCTCCCATGATGCGACAGGAAAACGGAAAATGGTATACTCACCTTTCTGTGATTTTCCTTTCCTGTCGCATCTTCATGGCAGCATACAATCACCCATGTGATTGACATGTGTATATATTTACAGAGAATACTGGGACAGGTGTCTACTCTCTAATTTATAGCTTATGGTCCTATCAGGTTGTGGAGGCGGAGTCACAACCCAACGTGTATGCTGCCATGAAGATGCGACAGGAAAGGAAAATTACGGAAAGGTGAGTATACAATTTTCCGTTTTTGGGTTCTAAGTGATTTTATACTAAAAATGTTGTTTTAAACATGTGTATAAAAAATAGCCCCAGACAGCAAGTGAATAAAATGTATTTCCACATTTGCAGTCAAATTTAAGAAACTCCCACTAATATGTATGTTATGTGTTCTCATTCGCACAACATACCTAAAAATATTTTTTAAAACTTATTTCTTACCTTTGTAGATGTTTAAAGTAGGCCTCAAGCAGACTATAAGCTACTCTGAAGATGAAACATTTGAAATTAAATAAAACCCAATCTGTCCCCACTGACAAAGAGGGATGCACTTGAATAATGAGTTTCACCTTATTAGGCTGGATTCACACCTATGCAATTTTAATGATTTTTGCATTTTTCAGATTTGCACTACAGAACGTGTTCCATAGGAAACCATGTTAAATGGACTGTAGTACAAATCTGCAAAATGCAAAAAGCACTAAACCTGCATAGATGTGAATCCAGCTTTAATATACAATGTAGAAACCATGCATCCAGATCTTTAACCCTCTGGACAGATAGTGTTCAAATCTGGTTTACAGCTGGTAATGAGATATGCCAGTACAGTGTTTATGTGCCCTGTTTACATCATATATGTGCGGTGGTGTGCATTTTTATGCAGCACAATGCACATCACTGCACTAAATCGCAGAGTGCTGTAGTGCCTGAAGTTGAATGAAATTTCATTTTGTGGCATTTGAATAAGTGTAAAAAGAAAAGTAAACAGTGCAATGCATTTTACCGATTCACACCGTCCTTCACAATGCACACCAGCATGCATGCATTGTACAGGTCTTAACATATGCAGGCTGGTGTGAATAAGCCTTAAAGTATTACTAAACCCAGGAGCCTGCATATCTGGTCTCCCACAGTACACAGAATATGGAAATTCAATTATTTTAGTAAATATAAATGGCTAAATGCCTTTTCTCATCAGCAGTATATAGCAGTCTTATGACTTCTATCAGTGTCTGGTTAAAGCTTGTAAGAGGAGTTTTCATTCTACTTTGACTGTTCTATGAGGCTGCAGGACCCCTGACCCTCTGCCTGGACATTGCTGATTGCCCCTTTGCTGATCACATGCACTCTCCCAAGAAAAGAAAAAATCTCTAGCACACCAAACGAAGCATGTGCAGAGTGCCCTTAACCACTTAAGGACGTGGCCTAAGTTAAAATCATTTATTTTTTGCTAGAAAATTACATAGAACCCTCAAACATTATATATATTTTTTCTAACACCCTAGAGAATAAAAAGCACCGTATTTGCGCAGCGGTCTTACAAACGCCTTTTTTTTGGAAAAAAAAAAATTTTTGAATAAAAAAATAAGATAACAGTAAAGTTAGCCCAATTTTTTCTTTTAAATTGTGAAAGATAATGTTACGCCGAGTAAATTGATACCCAACATGCTTTAAAATTGCACCCGCTCATGGAATGGCGACAAACTTTTACCCTTAAAAATCTCCATAGGAGATGTTTAAACATTTCTACAGGTTACCAGTTTTGAGTTACAGAGAAGGTCTAGGGCTAGAATCATTGCTTTCGCTCTAGCGATCGCAGCGATACCTCACATGTGTGTTTTGAACACTGTTTTCATATGCGGGCGCTACTCACGTATGGGTTCGCTATTGCGCGCAAGCTCGTCAGGATGGGGCGCTTTAAATTTTATTTTATTTTTTCTTATTTGTTTTACTTTTTATTTTGACTCTGAACTCTGACTCTGACTCAGGAATAAAAGTAACCCAATTTTTTTTCCAATTACAAGGAATGTAAACATCCCTTGGAATAGAAAAAAGGCATGACAGGACCTCTTAAATATGAGATTTGGGGTCAAAAAGACTTCAGATCTCATATTTACACTAAAATGCAATAAAAAAAATTCATTTGAAAAAAATAAATAAAAATGTTCTCCTTTATTTTACTTTTTATTTTTTATTTTGACTCTGAACTTTAGAAAAAAAAAATCTGGGTGACTTTAATTCCTATTACAAGGAATGTAAACATCCCTTGGAATAGAAAAGAAGCATGACAGGAACTCTTAAATATGAGGTACGGGGTCAAAAAGACCTTAGATCTCATATTTACACTAAAATGCAATAGAAAATAAAAAAATTCATTTGAAAAAAATAAACAAAAAATGTCTCCTTTAAGAGCATTGGGCAGAAGTGACGCTTGACCTCGCTTCCGCTAGTCAATGCTACGGAGCCGAGTGGGGGCCATCTTTCCCTCACTTGGCAGCCAGCCAAACAGGAGAGAGGACCCGATTGTCTCCGCCGCTACCGGGTATACAGCGCTCCCATACTGCCCCAAAGATGCTGCTTGCAGGACTTTTCCCAATGTCCCACAAGCGCACCGTCCGGGTGTAAAAGCACCTATTGTAATGAATGGGAGGCAGTTTTCAGGCGGTTTACAGGCGCTATTTCTAGCACTAAAATGCCTGAAAACTGCCTCAATGTGAAAGAGGGTCTAACTGACCTAGGCAGGAATACTGCTTACATTCCCTGATACAGAAATGGCCAACAGAGGGCGCACTTACACATCTGCACAATATGGAACAGCCAAAATAACAAAAAAAAGGAAATTCTGAAATTCCAGGATGTTATAAGAATAACTATGTACTTATTTTGTACAAGGAGTTTGGCGGAGGGTGGACCGACGGTTCACTCTGCCCTGATTTCATCTGAGGAGCTGACCATTCCATTTCCACCCATCCACACAGATAATTGAGGGCTTTCCTCACTCTCCCTCTCCTTTATCCTTTCTCCTACACTGACATACACGCACGTATACATACACACACATTCACATTCATTTTCATATATCCCCTAACAAACTGATCTTAATACAATGCATACATATACACACACTTATATCTAATGCCGCGTACACACGATCAGACTTTACGGCATACTTGGTCCGGCTTACCGGATTTCGTCGGACAATTCGATCGTGTGTGGGCTCCAGCGGACTTTGTTTTATCAAAAGCTTGACGGACTTAGATTTGAAACATGTTTCAAATCTATGCGGCGGACTCGAGTCCGGTCGAAAAGTCCACTCGTCTGTATGCTAGTCCGACGGACAAAAACCAAAGCTAGGGCAGCTATTGGCTACTGGCTATGAACTTCCTTGTTTTAGTCCGGTCGTACGTCATCACGTACGAATCCGTCGGACTTTGGTTGATCGTGTGTAGGCAAGTCCGTTAATTCGGAAAGTCCGTCGTAAAGTCTGTCGAAAAGTCCGCCGGGCAAAGTATACCGTAAAGTCCGGTCGTGCGTACGCGGCATAACACACATTCATTTAAACATTCATAGGTAAATACATTTACATCTTTTTTATTTATATTTATTTTATTTCTAATCACACATATACACTTTTCATTTATATTATTATTTTTTTTATATATTCTTTTAACTTTATTCGTTTTCATCTATTATTTTTTACTAATACTACTACTAGGACACTTCTAGTAATTACACCTATCACCACGTACAGTATATATAATTGCTTTCAATCACACTTTCTACCCCACTTACTCACCTAAATTCTCCATCCATTTACTCCATTCACCTATCCATTTAACACGTATTTTCTTTTCACACACACATCCTCACTTTTTCATTCTTCCATCTCTCCTTTTCTTTTTTTGCACTTTTCCTTTAATATCTCTTTTCTCTCCCTGATGTCACCCAGATTTTATCAACTGTTAACCCTGCATCCAGCATGCATCATACATACATACTCAGCGACTGTCGACCCGCCTCTATGGCTGTGTCCTCTCTGGAATTTAGCTGGTTATTCCCCGCCTCGCTCCCGTTTGAGAGCACATCTACCAGACCCCCGCACCACTCCACCCCTGGAACTGTTTTCCATCTACGGGCCATTCTGTAAGTAACAGAGTTTTCACTTGTAGCTTTCATCTTTAGCGCCTAATACCTAGTGAACCATTAAAATCACTCTACATTTCATTATTTTATAGTACAACGCATGCATCCAACTCCTGACGATTGGCGAAAGGCCATGAAACGCGTAGAGCATTCATCTAGTGATGCCAAGTCATGCTTGTTCCAATCAATCCTAAAGCAAAAGGAAAAATAAAAAAAAAGGAGATGTATACACACCCTAAAGAGTTAACTACAGTATAATTTATAGCTTAAAAAAGAACAAAATACAAAAAATCACAGCAAGCAAAAAATTCCCGCTTATTCCCTGTGTATAGAACAGAGAGGAATTGTAACGATTCCCCGATGTTCTATATTTCCCTACATCAATAGGAACAGATAATCCATTTCAATGCAAGACTTTCTCCCAATTATAAGGGAAAATATAGGGTAAAAAATCCATAGATCCCTCCCTCCCGTAAATGAGAGCCCCCCTATGATACCTATAGTAAACCCCCCAAGCCACCTGTAAACAAATAAGTAGCATAAAATTCCTAAAGGGAGCAGTGTGTTCCCGAGAATGCATGTAAATTTCACACTGTTCCACAATGGAATGATGCACAATCCACACTATTCTAATATGCTGGTATAATAGGTATATGTTATATTAGTTTGATCAGTCAGAGTTGGGGTAGGTCAAAGACATGAGTTGTTGATCACGTTGAAAGGAAAGATATTAGTTCAAAGAAATTTTTGGTAAAAAAACTCTTTCACGGACAGATGTATTAATTCTCCAAAAGGCAATAAGTCCCCATAATTCTCGTCCCGATGTTGAAGTGCAGTGATGAAGACAGAGCTATATGTCCACGTACCAGGTAGATAATATAAGTCCCTATATACTGCAATTACAGTTGATATATATTCCTTATTTCAGAGCCACAGATATGGTCACAGACAGATTCAATGTAACCACATGCTAGGTTTCCCGCAGCGTGCAGGTAAACTCTCATAGGTAGTTAATACAGTGATACTTTTTTAAAATCAGTGGTGGTTACTCACGGATCCAGCTGGTAGCACAGAGATCTCCACTAGTCCTATGTGGAGATCAATCTGTCAATTTATGTACAAAGCATACAACTCCTCAGCACGGGGTTCCTCATCTCTGATTTTTCTGTCGATTTTCAATTTATGCAGTATTTCAATACTATCAAGAAACGAGCTGATAGTAGTCCAACGGACAATGGAATCAAAGTTCAGGATTCTGGTACATAGGATCGTTCTCCAAGGTATTCAGAATAGTTGCATCACACAGTGCATCATAAGCTTTCAATGCGATTTCCACATGAAACCAGGGTGTAGGCGGGGGGTCGGTATAAGACAGGGGTGCTGTCCCAGCGTAAAAGTTTACATGTTTCCTTCCTCTGATACCGGAACTTCGTCAGAACTCCAACCAATTCCAATTAATCATGTTCTTTGTACTAATCATGCAAATGTTGTATAAATCATTTTTTGTTGAAATGTTATTCCTTTGCTGTCATGAATTTTACTGTTAGTCAAAATTTCACAAATCATATCCTAGTGAATAATTATTAATTATTAAATGTATTATGATTATATCAACTTATGTTGATTTTTATGATTGTATTTCTACATCATAAATGCTTTATTATATTGCTTAATTATTCTCTCTTAATATCACTACCATGAACCGCCCCCAGGGGTCTGTGACACTCAGGTTCCTTTCATGCGATATACTTATATTATTATACACACCTACAGGCCTCATTTAAAATCCCAATCCTATCCCCCCTTCTTTGGTTTTTATATATGTACTTATTTTATATAATACAGATCACCTTTCAGTGTTTGCCTTATGGTTGCCTCGCCTAGAGCCTCCCCTGTCTGCTGTACAGTTTACTCTGTCAGTCAATAAAAGCTCTAAATACCGCACTGATAAGGGCAATCCAACATCATTCCTCTGTTTTCACTAGAATTTCTTGCACTTGTCAGCCATGTAGAATCCTGTTTAAGATATGTTCTATCCTTTTCCCTTGTGGAGGCAGAGGAGGTAGAACACACTACAACATAATCTTCCGCTTTGTCTGCTAGGGACCCGGTCTGCCTGTGTGTACATAGCGGCGTAATGCAACCATTTGTGTCCTGATGTCTGTAACAGGGTTTACATAACATCTGTCCAGAAAGAGAGCAGCTGCCTAATATCTCCAACTGCTCGCTCATATGAAACAGATCTGATATTCTCCTCCGCTCCGCACTGGCCTCTCACAGTCCTCTATAAGTTATGCTGTCAAATTGACAGGTCATTTGGCATATATTTCACCAATGCATGAACGAGCGATGTAAGGAAAAGGCTATGATCGGCATTTTGAAGAATAAATCCTTAAATCTGTTTGCCGGATTACAGTGCTTTGACATATGGTTGCATTTGATGGACTGCAAAAATTTGCAGACATACTGCGTTTTGTAGCCACCACTCTACATGTATGGTGTGAACAGGGCTCTTGCTTTGTGTCTGCATTGATCAATGCAAATCAATTAGGCTCAACACAGAAATAATTCTCCCGCTCTACAAGACTCTGGTCCGGCCGCACCTATAGTATGCTGTCCAGTTCTGGGCGCCAGTCCTCAGGAAGGATGTACTGGAAATGGAGCGAGTAAAAGAAGGGCAACAAAACTAATAAAGGGTCTGGATTATTAGTTATGAGGAAAGGTTTCGAGCACTGAACTTATTCTCTCTGGAGAAGAGACGCTTGAGAGGGGATATGATTTCAATATACAAATACCGTACTGGTGACCCCACAATAGGGATAAAACTTTTTCACAGAAGAGAGTTTAACAAGACTCGTGGTCACTCATTAAAATTAGAAGAAAAGAGGTTTAACCTTAAACTGCATAGAGGGTTCTTTACTGTAAGAGCAGCAAGGATGTTGAATTTCCTTCCACAAGCGGTGGTCTCAGCGGGGGGCATCAATGGTTTCAGGAAACTATTAGATAAGCACCTGAACGACCACAACATACAGGGATACACAATGTAATACTGACATATAATCACACACATAGGTTGGACTTGATGGACTTGTGTCTTTTTTTTCGACCTCACCTACTATGTATGTAACCTGATTTAAATGAGCTCTTAAAGCAGAATTTCAGGCATGGACATTTTTTTCATCAGTTACATCAATCCAGCTTGGTCCTGTGCCAAGCAGCTGCCTTGCTGTATTCTTAACATAGGAGGTTGGCTGCTCAGCACGGGCACCAATCAGAGAAATCTTTGGATTTTCTCAAGGAATGTGAACTCACTAAAAATCACTGATCACTGCCATTACTAGTAAAAAAAAATAAAAAAAATAAAAATGCCATAAATCTATCCCCTATTTTATAGACGCTATAACTTTTGCGCAAACCAATCCATATACGCTTATTGGGATTTTTTTTACCAAAAATATGTAGAAGAATACATATTGGCCTAAACTGATGAATAATAATAATATGTTTTTTTTTGGATATGTATTATAGCAGAAAGTAAAAAAAAAAAATTTTTTTTTTCAAAACTGGCGATCTTTTTTAGTTTATAGTACAAAAAAATAAAAACCGCAGAGGTGATCAAATACCACCAAAAGAAAGCTGGATTTGTGGGAAAAAAAGGATTTTTGGGTACCATAGTTTTTATATCACGGGCGCATGCAATTTTAAGACTTGGTATGTTTGGTATTTATTTACTCGATGCAACCTCATCTTTTATATTTTACCAAAAAAAATGGGTATTATAATGTGTGAGTGTTTGCACTAAAATGTATTTTATTATATTTTATCCTGAAAATTTGCATTTAATAAACAGGTGTGCAAATATCATGTGACATACACATTTTCAACTATCATCTTTTTATTATGCAGGGCCTCTACTTTCAGAAAATATATAATGTTCTGGGGGTTTAAGTAATTTTCTTTTCTTTTGTTTTACACACAAAATTTACATGTGTGCAAAAAAAATTAAAACATTATCTAATTCATTAATATTTATATATTCATTTTTTTATGTATGGTCAAACATCCGCTAGTCTTACGTTCTTAGTAGGTATTGGGCATGGACTTTTGGGGATGGCAGGAAGAGACTTATTGCAGGAACTGTAGTACATTAGACTTACAGCTCTCTGCTGATTCCAGAGGCAGGAGTGAGTTTGCTGCCTTCACTTTCAGAGCTTGTGCACATATGCATCGCCACAGTGGGCAGAGACACAGTAGAGTGTCGATAATGCAAAGACAATTTCAGAAAGCGTTACCAGCCCCTCAACAGAGGTCTGATGCACAACCCAAAACTGGCAGGGTCAACAGGTAATAAAGAGAAATGACCGGAGGTGAAACATGGCCATGGCCTTAACGTTCATAATGTACTTCGCATGTACTACTCTATAGAAACATAGATATCTTATAGATAGTTAGAGGGTCAACTACCCAAAACAAATCTTTTGATTTGGTAAATGCTTCAGAGTTCATTCTCTTAAAAGTTTCTTTTATCTCTATAATGAGATACGTATCTGCCCTTGAATTCCTGGGTCTGTACTCCCACTGGAGCCGTTATAGGGTCTCCCATTTGCCCCATTTATTTTATATTATAAGGAATGCAACAGGAGGTGATAGCTCCCTCCCGGGATTCGTCACAAATCCATGGTAGCAGCAAATCTGAACTTCATCCCTAGTCTGTAGCAATATTGGGTAAGCTCTGTAGGAGCAAGTTGAAGGTTTATGATCAAGAACCATGTGCCTCTATCAATGAAACCTATAAGTTAGGCAAATACGAGGCAACTTGTTAGCATCCACAGACCCCGCCATTACCCTTTGTGGGATATCTGCCTTTAGAGACTGATTCGACTGAAACTGTAAATAATATAATTGCCTTTGTGTGGTTTTCTCAGGGGATACCTTGGTCTGTGTACCCATCAAGAGACCTGCAGGAAAATCTTCCAACATTGCTCTAGTGACCCGATTATAGTATCCCTACAGGCTGTATCCCTGAGGCTCTAACTATCTAACAGGTTTCAAAGAAAGGAGAATCTCTGTTGATTATTTCAGAAAAGAATGCTTCCAATTAAGATGGATGGAAGAATGTAGAGAACATGACATCAAATTGATAAAATTGATAGGTGCTGAGCAGAGAACTGGAAAAGGAGGCGGAAGAAAGAAATGCTGCATTTTTCTGAAAAACATACTGAATTTAAAGCTCTATTCTGGGCAGGTAAAATTCCCTTTTCACTCCCCACCCCAGCTAACACCTCATTTTTATCTAAAAAATAAATAAACTCAAAGCCCCAAATCCTTTTCAGAAACAGGTTCATGCCACAGGCCATGTCATTTTTTTCCTTTTTCTGGTCTTTAGTGTGGGGGAGTCCTCCCTGCAGTGCCCATGTCGCTTACTGGTGACATGGACGCTGCCCATTGGCTGTTGAAAGTGTCCATCACAGGCATCCTTTAACAGCCCATTCACACTATACACTACATTATTACATAGGTGTTAACACAATACATTACTACACATTAGGCAAGCTGCATTAAGGCAACCCATTAATTCTGAATTGGCTGGTGGCACACTTTAAAGTAGGAATAATCGGACTTGCAGCTTTTTTTTTTTCAAATGAAATGCACAGATACAGTAGTTCACATTTGCGTAATGCAGTGTTCCTAATCACACATATGTCAAGGTGCACTGGCAAGGCTCTTTGGGATGCCAAATGAATGGCACCACAAAGCACTAGACTGCTGAACATGTGTTGACAGGCATTGCGGTACAGTACAACAAGCGTTTTACTGCATGTCATCACCAATGAGAATTGGTCTTTACTGATCAAGGGGTGCTGTAGCAAAGCTATCAAAGGAAGCAGTAACAAAGCTATCAGGCACCGGTACCATCGGATTAGGTGTGACAGAGTAATATGTGACAGTGGAATTTATAATTAATTAAATTTTTATTTAAAATTAACCATAGATACACTTTATTGCCAATAGTATTGGGACACCTGCCTTTATACGCACACAAACTTTAATGTTATCCCAATCTTAGTCTTAGTCTGAGTTCAATATTGAGTTGGTCCACCCTTTGCAACTATAACAGCTTCAACTCTTCTGGGAAGGCTGTCCACAAGGTTTAGAAGTGTCTCTATGGAAATATTTGACCATTTTTCCAGAAGCGCATTTGTGAGATCAGGCACTGATGTTGGACGAGAAGACCTGGCTCACAGTCTCCATTCTAATTCATCCCAAAGGTTTTCTATTGGGTTGTGCAGGCCAGTCAAGTTCTTCCACCCCAAACTCGCTCATCCATGTCTTTATGGACCTTGCTTGCTTGCTTGCTTATGGAAATCATTTGGTGAGGGGGGACAATTTTATGCTCCCAACTTTGACTGCGCTCCAGTGCACAAAGCAAGGTCCATATAGACATGGATGAACGAGTCTGGGGAGGAGGAACTTAACTGGCCTGCACAGAGTCCTGACCTCAACCTGATAGAACACCTTTGGGATGATTTGAAGCGGAGACTGCAAGCCAGGCCTTCTTGCCCAACATCAGTGCCTGACTTCACAAATGCGCTTCTGGAAGAATGGTCAAATATTCCCATGGATACACTCCTAAACCTTGTGGACAGCCTTCCCAGAGAAGTTGAAGCTATTGTAGCTGCAAAGGGTGGGCCAACTTAATGTTGAACCCTACAAACTAAGACTGGGATGCCAATAAAGTTTATGTGCATGTAAAGGCAGCTGTCCCAATACTTTTGGTAATATAGTGTAGGTGCAGGAATGGAAAATAGGGCCTTTTGCCTGGAGATTGGCTTTAGTAAAGCTATTGAAATCTGATACGTGAGTTTTGGTGAATTGTCACATAAATCAAAAGTTGAATAAATAGGAAGACACATTTCAGGAAGGAAACTAAGATGTCTATATTTTATAAAGGAGCCAAGAAAAATTGGAAAATGAGATGAAGTAGAAGTAAGAGGAATAGACAAAGCAAAAGGCATAATGTAACATACTACCAAGAAGAAACTGGAGCAAACCAAGGGCAAAAAAGAAACCAAGTTTAGGTAATTCTACCACTAAGTTTCATTAATTTGAAAGATTTATAGTGAAATAAACATATTTCCTTTCTCGATATGAGTCTTTCATTTCCCACCTGGCAGGAAATACAAGTTAATCTATACAAAGGCGTATATTTCCTCGTAGAGCAGAAATGTCTTCTCTTCTCAAACCCAGTGATAGTTTTGAGGCTGATTTTGGGTCAGAAGTGGAGCACTGGGCACAAAATGATTTGCAGGTGCTGCTCTGAGGGAATTCAAGGATGTTGAAAGCCAAGTATACCATTGTCTGCAACTTGATTGCAAGAATCTCCTCCCTAGAGTGAAAGCCTTTCAATTAACTGAAAAGGAATTATTATCAAGCCTAGTGAAAAGTGGGGGCAAACGGGGGGGGGGGGGGGGCAATTACATTTCCAAAAGGAGAATACTATATACAAGAATTCATGTGCCAACTATCAGAATAATTTTCGTTTACATTAGTTTACCAATCATTTCTTCCCCAAATATATCTAGAATGTGGTTTAGAATGGATAGTTTACAGTCCAAGGATAAACCTGCTATGCTTTTTTACTTTTTAATCAGAAAGGAGAGAAATCACCCATGTGACAGTGCTAAGCTTTTTTTTTTTTGAATGGAGAAGACTGGCTTGTCATTGGGTTGTCCAGGTTTTTTAACTCTGGATTAAGGCCTGCAGCTTGAAGGCTTCAAAGTGTCTTGGGTGGGACAAAGCCTTCAATCCTGTGACTAGATTTGCTGGAGACCTGCAGGCCAAATGAGTGCCCAGGTGTGCAGATTCTTTATAAGCCAACCCTGATAAAAATATAAGGCTCCCATTTTGAGACAGAACCTTTGTGTGTTGATAGGTGTGTGTTTTTGCCAAGAGACTGCACCCGATGCTGGGGCAATTTCTTTCCCAAGGAACTGGGAGAGTTGAGACACCTGTGTGGGTCTGGGGAAACTGAGAAAGCTGAGGTGACTAGCGAATTCAGGGACCTGAGAGAGTCCATAAGTCTAAGCATGAGCATAAGTGTGAGAACACAGGGTGCCTAGAGACCTCAAACTGGGGAGCCAGAAAGTGGACCAGTGTAGATGGGGTGCTGCATCTGTTTTGGCTGAGTGAGCCAAGAAGAGTTGGGTGAAAAAAATCGGAACATGCAATGTGTTGGCTAAAAATGTTCCACATCCCCAAACATAATATTTTCTTTAGATACAAATATTTTGTATATTGTATTTTGGTTTGATTTTTGAAGCAAAACGCACACAATTCAGACTAAAATAAAAAATGTAAATTACAAAATTTTGACATTAAAGTTAAAAAAATGGAAGCTACCTCCATTTGCCATTATATTGGTATATACTACTACAATTCAGTCCTTTAACAGGTGATAAACGCAACCGCTCATAGACTTGCCACAACAAAATGTATTTATATGGCATGACGCGTTCCTTGGATCATAATCCACTTCTTCAGGAGCAGGCATTGGAGGATAGCTAAAACAACTATATCACTTTCCAAAATAGAAATAGATTATCCTAGTACCATTCTAATAGTGAGAGAGGAGGGGGGGGGGGGGGGCCTTGGATCTTGGATGTCAGATGCGTCCCATTTTGAATTCTCTAAACCAAACAATAATGCCCCCAGGGACTTTCAGGTACAGTAATTACAGCCAGCATATGGTTATTGGCAGGACTTTTTTTTCTCAGAAAATTGGTGCAGGAACTCAAACACCCCCCCCCCCCCCACACACACACCTTCCAAACCACTTTAAATAGTGGGGGTGGTCAAATTTCACTGTGGGACAGTGGGAAGGTCTTAAAGGACCATTAAATACCAGGAGTGCAGTATGTACAGAGTGCAGAGTTCGGGGGGGGGGGGGGTTACACACAGAGTGCAGAGTTTGGGGGGCTTACACACAGAGTGAAGAGTTCAGGGGTACACTACATGTAGAGTTTGGGGGTGTGCATACAGAGTGCAGTGTTCAGGGGTGCGCTATACACAGAGCGCAGTGTTCAGCCTTATTCCACAGCTGCTTACCTCTGCATCCTTATCTCATTTCACCCCTCTGCAGCTCTGACCTCTGAATGCAAGCCCTCCACTGCCCCCATCCAGGGTTGCTAACCGTCAGCAAATTTACGAACAATTTGTAAAAATCAGTAATTTTTACAACTATCTGTTAATATCAGAGGTTGATCATTGGTCTTGCTGTATTGACTTTTTAGGTGTAAACCAGGCAAAATACTTGTTATGGGTATTGTCGGTATTTCCATATTATGTTTATACTGTTTAACCTCCCTGGCGGTAATCCCGAGTCTGGCTCGGGGTGGAATTTCAGTACCAAGTGCGGTAACCCTGAGCCAGACTCGGGATCCCATCGCAGCATCCAGGAAGAGGATACTTACCTTGTTCCCTGGATCCTGCAATGTCTCCCCGCAGTGTGAGCGGCTCGTCCTCCGTTCGATCTATCATGGAGCCAAGCTCCGTTCCCTGAGAGCGTTGCGACGCACGGGGACAGAGAATGGCGCCAAATTCAAAAAGTGAAACACACACAATACATACAGTATACTGTAATCTTACAGATTACATTACTGTATGTAATTATTTCACATCCCCTTTGTCCCTAGTGGTTTCTCCAGTGCCCTGCATGCAGTTTTATATTATAAAAACTGTTCTTTCTGCCTGGAAACTGGAGATTGTCCATAGCAACCAAAACCGTCCCTTTACATCAAAAGTGGTTTTAGACCAGCTAGAAAACAGCGATAATAAATTAGAATCACTTGCAGAATTGAGCGATAGTGATTTGTGGGGAGATCCGTCATCAAACACTGAAAAGTAATGACAGCGACAATTCTGCAACTGATTTCAGTGTTTTTTATTTGATTTCATTATTGAATTATTTGTATTACTATAATATTATTATTTGGTATAATTATTTATAGTTATTTATTATATTATAATTTATGATTTCATGTTTCAAACTTTATCACACCCGAGATGTCTACTAGATTCTGGTTTGGACAGATATAAATGTGTTATTGCTAAGAATTACAGTCCTACAATAAAAAACGCCAAATTTCCATGCAAAATAATTGTACTGCTTTCTGCACCTAAAATCCAACATAATTATACTGCCAGGGAAGTTACATATTGGTTGCCTTAGTTTTTAATATCATTTTTCAGGTGGTCAGTAAAAAAATGTGATCTGTCAGTAAATTATGTTGTCAGTAAAAAATGCTGTAGAAGGCTGGCAACACTACTCCCATCTTCTCCACCCTCTTTAACCACCTCAATACAGGACACTTACACCCCCTTACTGCCAAGGCCATTTTTTAGCTTTCAGCACTGTCACACTTTGAATGACAATTGTGCAGTCATGCTACAAAGTGAGATGTATAAAGCTTGGGATATTTTCCCTTCTCCTTCACCAGCACGTCAGCCAGTCCATATAATGCCGGTGAGCGAGTCCTCCGTCTCAATTGGGATCCCACGGTGCAGCAGGGTCATTGGCGCCTCCCATGCTGCATTGTTCCATCAACGGATACCGTCAGCTCCTCACAGCTCCGGAGACCACCAGTGGAACCGTAGGCTATTTTTATTCTATTTATATCCCTTCTTGTATCCACGTTACTATATTGATTTTTGGATTTTATTCTTCCAATGAACATCTCTGAATAAACTTGTTTATGTTCTTCCTTCACTGCCACTGAGGGACTTATTTTTAATTTGACCCATTGAACGCTGACATCTTTTGTTTTGTATTGCTGCCATCCATATCCTCCAGGTATGGTCATTGTCCAGCTGCACTGGCTTTAGTGTATACTCATTTAACTGTCATTCCCTTCGCTTCTTCACATGATCCTCAGTTTAGCGCTGGTGATACTTTTGTTACTTATTAGTTTTTCTTTTAGATGCCGAGTTTCATTTAGGATATCTACCGGCATTAAACAACATACAGTATCTCACAAAAGTGAGTACACCCCTCACATTTTTGTAAATATTTTATTCTATCTTTTCACGTGACAACACTGAAGAAATTACACTTTGCTACAATGTAAAGTAGTGAGTGTACAGCTTGTATAACAGTGTAAATTTGTTGTCCCCTCAAAATAACTCAACACACAGCCATTAATGTTTAAACCACTGGCAACAAAAGTGAGTACACCCCTAAGTGAAAATGTCTAAATTGGGCCTAATTATGCAGTATGGTGGGAAAGACGATACAGTGGTTTACCAGGACAGATTCCACTCAGAACAGTCCCTGCCATGGTCGACGAAAAAAGTTGAGTGCACGTGCTCAGCGTCATATCCAGAGGTTGTCTTTGGGAAACAGACCTATGAGTGCTGCCAGCATTGCTGCAGATGTTCAAGTGGTGGGGGTCAGCCTGTCAGTGCTCTCAAACCATACGCCGCACAATGCATCAAATTGGTCTGCATGGCTGTCATCCCAGAAGGAAGCCTCTTCTAAAGATGATGCACAAGCAAGCCCGCAAACAGTTTGTTGAAGACAAGCAGACTAAGGAGATGGATTACTGGAACCATGTCCTGTGGTCTAATGAGGAGACCAAGATAAGCTTATTTGATTTAGATGGTGCCAAGCGTGTGTGGCAGCAACCAGGTGAGGAGTACAAAGACAAGTGTGTCTTGCCTGCAGTCAAGCATGCTGGTGGGAGTGTCATGATCTGGAGCTACATGAGTGCTGCCAGGACTGGGGAGCTACAGTTCATTGAGGGAACCATGAATGCCAACATCTACTGTGACATGCTGAAGAAAAGCATGATCCCCTCCCTTCAGAGACTGGGCTGCAGGGCAATATTCCAACATGATAACGACCCCAAACACACCTCCAAGATGACCACTGCCTTGCTAAAGAAGCTGAGGGTAAAGGTGATGGACTGGCCAAGCATGTCTCCAGATCTAAACCCTATCGAGCACCTGTGGAGCATCCTCAAACGGAAGGTGGAGGAGCATGAGGTCTCTAACATCCACCAGTTCTGTGATGTCACCATAGACAATTGGAAGAGGACTCCAGTGGCAACCTGTGAAGTTCTGGTGAACTCCATGCCCAAGGGGGTTAAGGCAGTGCTGGAAAATAATGGTGGCTACACAAAATATTGAAACTTTGGGCCCAATTTGGACATTTTCACTTAGGGGGGTACTCACTTTTGTTGCCAGCGGTTTACACCTTAATGGCTGTGTGTAGAGTTATTTTGAGGGGACAGAAAATTTACACTGTTATACAAGCTGTACACTCACTACTTTACATTTTAGCAAAGTGTAATTTCTTCAGTGTTGTCACATGAAAAGATATAATAAAATATTTACAAAAATGTGAGCAGTGTACTCACTTTTGTGAGATACTGTATTACACTTCAAGGAAACATTATAATGGAAAATATAAACCTGATTCTCCACTTATTATATTAATGCCGTTAGACAGACATACAATATAGAAGCGTCCATTGTAAAATGAGGTTCCTCCTTTGGATGCCAGCCCACGCAGTAAACTGTCAGCTGCATCTTACCAGCAGCTGTACCATCACAGTCATCAGACACACAGACTGAAAAAATTACTATTGAGTGTCACACATCCAATTAATATTAATTTACATGAAGCAACTTAATATAACTCTGTGAATATCACACAGCCTTTCAATCTTTCAGAATTGTCACTTGCAAGGTGGCTTTTTTTTTCTTAGGAGCAAAAAAAATAGGCGTTAGTTGTCTCCTTGTCAAGGAAGACGAGAGAAGGTGGCGATTACTTTGTCCATCTCATGAAAGATAACCAGTCAAGGATTTTTTTTTACAGTAATCATGGCCATTGTGAAGCTGTAAAATAATTTCTTTTCTTTTTTTTTTTTCTCAGAAGTCAGTTCTTGGTTCTATCTGTGGTTCCTGCTTCTGCAGCCAGTGCAGGTACTCCCAATGTCACCCTGAGCTGGTGGGCAGGGGATGTTTGCACTTTATTATAAAGAAGGGTGACAGGTAATTACACATAACATAAATTAAAGCTGAATTAAAAACAGACACAATAGACGTTACACTAATGCATCTCTGTATTCATTAATACATCTTTCAATGTATTTCATGCAAGCAGCTTAAGTACCTTAACTTGATTTGCCATTTGTCTTTTGCAAAAATTGTACAGCAGAGCTCTGACTGAGATAGGGGGAAGCAGCACAAACAGTCAGTAGTGCTGTAGTGCTTATGTCAAACCAAGGAACATACTGATAGGAGGAGAGAACAGAGTGACAGACAGATCAGTCTGCTTCTCATTTTACTGTCTAGTTCAAGGCTGAAGAAGGGACAAGGTCCATAAATGTTACTGCAGCAGATAAAAATCCTGTCTACTGTCGTTCCAGGCAAGGCTGTGCTGTGTGGCAGAGCTGTGTAAATCTAAGGAGTGGATGGACAAAAATACACATTATTTAGCAGATAAAATAGCGTACAGAGCCTTGAAAAAGTTTTCATACCTCTTGAAAGTTTACACATTTTGTCATGTTACAACCAAAAACATAAATGTATTTTATTGGGATTTTATGTGATAGACCAACACAAAGTGGCACATAATTGTGAAATGGAAGGAAAATGATAAACGGTTTTTAAAATTATTTACAAACAATACTTTGTGGAACCACCTTTTGCTGCAATTACAGCTGCAAATCTTTTTGGGGATGTCTCTACCAGCTTTACACATCTAGAGAGTGATATTTTTGCCCATTTTCCTTGCAAAATAGCTCAAGCTCTGTCAGGTTGGATGGAGTGTGTCTGTGAACAGCAATTCTTGTCTTGCCACAGATTCTCAATTGGATTTAGGTCTGGACTTTGACTGGGCCATTCTAACACATGAATATGCTTTGATCTAAACCATCCCATTGCAGCTCTGGCTGTATGTTTGGCTGCCACCACCATGTTTCACGGTGGGGATGGTGTGTTCAGGGGGATGTGCAGTGTTAGTTTTCTACCACACATAGCATTTTGTTTTTAGGCCAAAAAGTTTAATTTTTGGTTTCATCTGACCGGAGCACCTTCTTCCGCATGTTTGCTGTGTCCCGCACATGGCTTCTCGCAAACTGCAAACAGGACTTCTTATGGCTTTCTTTCAACAATGGCTTTCTTCTTGCCACTCTTCCATAAAGGCCAGATTTGTAGAGTGCATGACTAGTAGTTGTCCTCTGGACAGATTCTCCCACCTGAGCTGTGGATCTCTGCAGCTCCTCCAGAGTTACCTATCATGGGCCTCTTGATTGCTTCTCTGATGAATGCTCTCCTTGCCCAGTCTGTCAGTTTAGGTGGAAGGCCATGTCTTGGTAGGTTTGCAGTTGTGCCATACTCCTTCCATTTTTGGATGATGGATTGTTCAAAGCTTGGGATATTTTTTTACAGCCTAACGCTGCTTTAAACTTCTTCACAACTGTATCCCTGACCTGTCTGGTTTGTTCCTTGGCCTTCATGACGCTATTTGTTCACTACTAAGGTTCTCTAACAAACCTCTGAGGGCTTCACAGAACAGCTAAATTTATACTGAGACTAAATTACACACAGGTGGACTCTATTTACAATTTAGGTGACTTCTGAAGGCAATCGGTTGCACTAGATTTTAGTTAAGGGTATCAGAGTAAAGGGGGCTGAATACAAATGCACGCCACACTTTTCACATATTTATTTTTAACAAGTTTTAAATACCATTTATCATTTTCCTTCCACTTCACAATGATGTGCCACATTGTGTTTGTCCATCACATAAAATCCCAATAAAATACATTTACGTTTTTAGTTGTAACATGAAAAAATTTGAAAACTGTCAAGGGATATGAATACTTTTTCAAGGCACTGTATCTAGCAGAAATGGTTGAATATAGTATAGAAATCAGGATCTCAATAAATGCAACCTTAGTCATATGTCTAAGTTTGAGTGGCAAATATGCAATATCTAACACTTTAATAAGCAATTTGCTGTAACCACCTACTTCACTCATGATCATTAAAGCACTACTTTCATGGAATAGTATTTTATTTTATATATTTATTTTATATAAATATCCTTTATAAGATTTTTTTCCTACTTCAGATTTGCTCAGCTATAATGCAGAGGAGGAAGACTGACACACAAAGATCATTATTTTAAATTCTTAAGCTTGTGTATAATTTTTAGGGACCATGTAAAGAGTCAAGTCTCAAACACATTATTCTACTATGATGCATTGCGGTAACACGTGCATTATTATAGTGTGGTGCTATTTGGTTTGAATGGCATCCCAACTGGCTAAGGTAACACAGCTCCAATGCATAGTAATGTACTACCACGCATTGTGGTGCACTACATTGCCAAAAATGGTCCATGTCCATTTGACATTTGATTGGGTCGCCTTAACACAACATGTGTTAATATGTGAAAAAGTGTGCCTTAATTCACGTACATTAACGCTTTGCACCAGAATGTCAAGGTTTGGATGGGCCACTCATGTTTGTACAGAAACAGTTTGTTATTCTGAAATTGCATTAAGGTTATGTTATAAGTTTAGGTGCCAATATTGATTCGTAGACCTTCAGTTGTATGTAATGAAATATCAAACAACCTACCTGCCGAGTGCCTGTAAAAATAAGTGTACCTAGAGGAATTGATGCTGTTTTGAAGGGATGGTCCCACCAAATATTGATTTTATTTAGATTTCTTTTTTGTTTATTTACTTTCCATTTTGTTAATTCCTAAAAATAAACTATTAACACTTCTATTTCTGAAAGCATTTTTAACTTACAGCATTTATTTCACACCTGCCTAAAACTTTTTAAAACTTTTGCACATTACTGTATATAAATCACCAAGTGGATTTGGTTTTTCTTAACAAAACTAGTTAAACTGGCTATACAATAATAAAAATAAAAAAAACTCTCAGTACATTTCACGGCTTGACAAATGTTGTTTGAAAGATGTTTAACTACTTCAATACAGGGCACTTTCGCCCCTCTCATGCCCAGGCCAATTTTCATGCAACTCTGTGGCAATATGAAATTTCTATCTTTTTTTTTTTTTTTTTTAGAAAAATAGAGCTTTCTTTTGGTGGTATTTAATCACCACTGCAATCACCACTTTTATTTTTTGGTAAAGAAACGAAAAAAAAAAAAAAATTTAATTTTTTTGTTGTACAATTTACACTGATAGGCTGCACTGATGGCCACTGATGAGACTGCACTGATGGGCACTGATGAGGCTGCAATGATAAGGCGACACTGATAGGTGGCACTGACAGGCACTGATATGCTTCACTGATGGACACTGATAAGCTGCACTGATGGGCACTGATAGTGCTGCACTGATATTCAGTGCCCTGATTATCAGTGTAAATGTCCCCATGTAACTGGGAACCCGGTTATTGGCTTTCCTTTTCTCAGACACTGATGGCGCTGAGGAAAGGAAATGGCAATAACCAGGATTTGTTTACTCGTGATCGGCTGTGATTGGACACAGCTGTTTAAATGCTAAAAAGCCTACATCTTTACCCTGATCGGTGTTTGTGATGAAGGAATAAAAACAAATAATTAAATTTTTTTCTACATACTGTCACCAGCGCGTACGTCATTATAGAACTAGCGTGGCAGTGATCAGGGACACTGACTGGTGACAGTACGAAAAAAAATATATATATTTTTCTTTTATTACATTTTTTTACGATTTCTTTTAACACACTATGAACAGAGCAATATAATGTTACCATAATAATGTTGTACTACTCTAGGGAAGTGATCAGGATTTTTTTTTTTACACATTATGTTTGCCTATAGCACTGCATGACATTGCTATAAGCAAGCATTTTACTGGATGAAACTGATTAATTTTGTTTGTTTTGTTGTGATTAGGTGTAATTGGCCAAAGCTAATCACATGGTACAGATGGTCTGTGATTGGCCCTGTCTGTACCGCGTGACCAAATTGACCAATTACAGCTAGCAACACAATTGTACACAATGGATGGCATGAAAGGAAGCCATCCATTGATACAGCTATCATGTGACCTGCTGTGATTGGTCACGGAGGTCACATAGATTGTTAGAAATTTGTTTGTTTCTCCTGAAGAGTGACTAAAAACCATGAAACGCGTTGCGCCAACAGATGCCGTGTTCAATACCAATTATCAGATGTTTACATAATACTGTTTTTTATGCATTGTATGTATAGAAAGACATTGTTTTTAATTAAGTTATTATAGTGTTATCAATCACGTAAGGGATTGGAGGTTACAGGCCACACAGGTACTATTTGTAATGTATAATAGAACATGTATATATCTATATGAATTTGTTGGAATTTTTATTATTATGTACTATTGTTTTATACTTCAATGTATACCAATATATAGATTATATATATATCCATATGTATAAACATTAAATAAATACAAATAATAATATACAGTATCGCACAAAAGTGAGTACACCTACCATATTTTTGTAAATATTTTATTATATCTTTTCATGTGACAACACTGAAGAAATGACACTTTACTACAATGTAAAGTAGTGAGTGTACAGCTTGTATAACAGTGTAAATTTGCTGTCCTCTCAATATAACTCAACACACAGCCATTAATGTCTAAACCGCTGGCAACAAAAGTGAGTACCAAGGATTCCCTATTCTGTCGAAATTGGGCTCAATTAGCCGTTTTCCCTCCCCAGTGTCATGTGACTCGTTAGTGTTACAAGGTCTCAGGTGTGAATGGGGAGCAGGTGTGTTACATTTGGTGTTATCACTCTCACTCTCTCATACTGGTCACTGGAAGTTCAACATGGCACCTCATGGCAAAGAACTCTCTGAACTCTCTGAGGATCTGAAAAAAAAGAATTCTTGCTCTACATAAAGATGGCCTAGGATATAATTAGATTGCCAAGACCCTGAAACTGAGCTGCAGCATGGTGGCCAAGGCCATACAGTGGTTTAAGAGAACAGGTTCCACTCAGAACAGGCCTTACCATGGTCGACCAAAGAAGTTGAGTGCACGTGCTCAGTGTCATATCCAGAGGTTGTCTTTGGGAAATAGACGTATGAGTGCTGCTAGCATTGCTGCAGAGGTTGAAGGGGTGGGGGGTCAGCCTGTCAGTGCTCAGACCATACGCCGCACACTGCATCAAATTGGTCTGCATGGCGTCCCAGAAGAAAGCCTTTTCTAAAGATGATGCACAAGAAAGCCACAAACAGTTTGCTGAAGACAAGCAGACTATGAGCATGGATTACTGGAACCATGTCCTGTGGTCTGATGAGACCAAGATAAACTTATTTGGTTCAGATGGTGTCAAGCGTGTGTGGCGGCAACCAGGTGAGGAGTACAAAGACAAGTGTGTCTTGCCTACAGTCAAGCATGGTGGTGGGAGTGTCATGATCTGGGGCTGCATGAGCGCTGCCAGCACTGGGCTACAGTTCATTGAGGGAACCATGAATGCCAACATGAACTGTGACATACTGAAGCCGAGCATGATCCCCTCCCTTCGGAGACTGGGCCGCAGGGCAGTATTCCAACATGATAACGACCCCAAACTCACCTCCAAGATGACCCGTGCCTTGCTTAAGAAGCTGAGGGTAAAGGTGATGGACTGGCCAAGCATTTCTCCAGACCTAAACTCTATTGATCATCTGTGGGGCATCCTCAAATGGAAGGTGAAGGAGCGCAAGGTCTCTAACATCCATCAGCTCAGTGATGCCCTCATAGAAGAGTGGAAGAGGAGTCCAGTGGCAACCTGTGAAGCTCTGGCCAGGATAGCAAGGATAACTTGCCACACATTTGTGGCAGTATTGAATCGTAAGTCTTGTGAACTTGCTGCACATCTTCCCTGGCAAGTTGTACACTTGCAGAGCACTTGAAGCACAAGTTCTAGCTGACACTTTTCCAATTTGTAGCAAATTTGCATGGCAAGTCGCTAGCAAAGTTGCAGTGGTAAGTCTACAGCAAGAGCCCCGCAAGTCTCTAGCAAGAGCTCCGCAAGTCTACAGCACGAGTTATGCAAGTCTCCATTTTTGGAAAGAGAAAAGAAGCAAGCGGCGCAAATCTATAATCCTACAATCTGGTGATAGTGAACCCACTGCTATTAACGAAATCCCTTACTCTACACATGTGAAATACGTTCAATCCAACAATCATGTATAATAATAAACTCTGTGTCATTGCATAAAATAATTCATCATACATAAATTATTTGTTTCTATGAAACAAACAATTAAATTGCAAATGCTGTTTAAAAAGTGCAAAAGGAAAAAATGGTGTGCTGACAATATTATTCATTAGTAAAATTCATGCATCAAAAATTCATGTATTCAAAATATTTGCAGTCTATTTTGCAATCCCAGAAAAAATCCAAGATTATTATTATCACTTTCTTGGATTTTTCCTGGAATTGCAAAATGGACTTCAAATAGTTTGAACACGTATGAATTTTTGATGCATGCACTTTACTAATGAATAATATTTTCTTACACTAAGCACTTTTTATTCACTGTGTCAGCACACAGTTTTTTCTTTTGCACTTTTTTTAACAGCATTTGAACTTGGTTTGTTTCATAGAAACAAATATTTTTTGTATAATAGATTAATTATTTTATGCAATATTTTACCATTTTCCTAAAAAAAGTACCTTAGTTCACTGAATAGTGCATAAAGACAAAACTGATCTTTATAAAAACATTTATTAAAATATTTGAATAAAATCAATACATAACACTGGATTACAGCTTAGTTATTGTTATTATTAGGGTGAACATTTAACAAAACATAAAAAGAACACTCAAAAACAATAAAAATGATACAATAAGGAAAAAAAAAAACACAAAACAAAAATTGCAGTAATATGCGATACTATGTGAAACGGTGATGAAGTGCAATAATTCAAGAAGAATAATTCAAGTGCAATATCCCTAATTACATTAAAAAAACAAACAAAAAAAAAACCCCACAATACAAAAATTGCAGTAATATGCGATAATATGCCACACTATGTGAAATGGTGATAAAGTGCACTAATTCAAGAAGCTAAACGGCAAAAAGACAAATATGCATAAATGACTATCCCTAATTTAAAAAAAAAAAAAACAGAAAAAAATACAATAATATGTGATATGTGAAACAGTGATAAAAGTGCTTGAATCAAAAGATGGTATTCATCTGATTTTACATAAAAAAACAATACAATAAGTCCCAAGTAATGAGATGTGAAGATCATGTGCTCAAAAAACAGTTCTTGAAAGTTGTGAACACAATTGTTCCCACCATCCAGGCATCCACCAAGAGTGTGCCTTAGAAGCTCACCTTAAACAAAGAACACAAAAGGTCTAGTGGCACTTTGGTATACAAATCCAAAAACAGTTCACGTTCCACTCTCCTCTCCTCGCCTCGTCTGCATCGAAATCCACAGCTGGTGTAACAAGGCTTTAATATATGGATCCTTTATGGAAAATCACATTCCACTCCACTCTCCTCTCCTAAAAGCGCAGCTAGACCTGTTGCGGTCTTTGTTTAAGGTGAGCTGCTAGCATATAAACAAGGAAAGATAAAACATTCCAAATTGTGTTCCACCAATGGGATATTAGGGTTAGTCACTCCTTACACACAGCAGGGAACAATGATGAAAACTCAGCCTCAGTGCCTCCTGTGGTGGGACAACTATTACACAACATAACTGAACCAGAACTTGCAGCAGATTTGCAGAATGTTTGCAAAGAAAGTTGATCTGGAGTCATGCAATGCGGACTTGCTGCAATTGTGCAACAAACTTGTGAAACTTGGCAAGTCTAGCAAGAGCTTAGCAAGTCATTTTCAAACTTGCAGCACAATTACTTGCTATCTGGGGGTGAACTCAATGCCCAAGAGGGTTAACCTCCCTGGCGGTATGATTATGTCCGATTTTTGATGCTGAAAGTGGTACAATTGTTTTGCATAGAAATTTGGCGTTTTATATTGTAGGCCTGTAATTCTCAGGAATAACTCACTTAAATCTGTCCAAACCAGAGTCTAGTAGACATCCCGGGTATGGTAAATTTTGAAACACAAAATCATACATTATAATATAATAACTATAAATAACAAATAATATTATAATAATAATATTTTTTTTTGTCCAAACAAGGGTGCAATATTACTAGTCATATTGCTTCAGTAAACATCCCGGGTATGATACATTTTGAAACATGGGACTGCACAAAGTCTGACGTCGCAATCAGGACAATAGAACCTGGTTTCTTTTCGGATTTTCTTTCCGCTGTCATCACACTTTGAGCAACAAACCACACACATCCTTGTGGGTGCTGACTTTTTTTTAGTTGGTGGGATGTAGTCCATGAAGTGATGAGCAGTCAGGCGTTCCGGGTTGACAATGCCGGCAGCGTGTCCAGCTCTTTTCACAGCCGTTGGTGTTTGGTGGTTCAGAAAGATCAGTTCGGCAACTTTCCAAAGTCAGCATGAACCACAGGCTTGTCACTTTTTTTTTTAGCAGAATGTAGGCATTCCACAAGCATTGCTCAAGAAGATGCCTGAATATTTTCTTGTAATACTTTTTTTGTTGTTTTCTCATTGCTGGAGAAAATGTCATTGCTTGGTCGGCTCTGTCAACACCTCCCATGGTGTTGTTGTAGTCTATCACTACCTGTGGCTTCATGATGTCCTTCCCACCTTTTGTGCGTACTATGACAGTGGAGGTATTATGGACTGTACTCATTAAGCACACATATTTTTTGTCACGCCATCGCAGTGCCATCATTTTGCCTTTCTGCCAGGCATCCATTTCTCCAGTCTTGAGCTTCTTATTGCCAAAGATTGGTGGCATATCACGCCGGTTAGCCCTAACGGTTCCATAGGAATCCGTTTTGTTCTGCAGAAGGAACTCATAAAGTTGTAAAAGTTGTCTGTAGCCCTGATTTAGCAACGGCTCAATCAACGAAAGAAGGGAAGATATTGCCATTGCATAATTACTGTATTTTGGGTTGAATTTGGTTCCTTTCCCAGTGTGTAGGACAGAATTCTGAATGTAACCAGTTGTCAATTCATATAGCATGAAAGGTTTTACGCCATATCGTGCTCTCTTTGATGCCACCCATATATTGTATCCAGCTGAGCCTTCCCTTGTAGGCCATTAGACTTTCATCTATGCTGATGTCTCTGTCTGACACATAGCTCCGTTGGAAATTCTTCAGAATCATTTGATATACTTCCCAGAGTTTTGGTGCTGGATGAGTAGTTTCATCAAATTCTTCATTGTTTTCAAAGTGCAAATACTTCCTTATCAGGGAAAGTTTGTACTCTGACTCGACTGTGCCAAAGAATGGAGTGGCAAGTAATTTATTGGTTGCCCAATACCACTTCTGCAGGGGTTTCCCCACCACTCTCTGAAGAATTATTAGGCTCAAACATTTCCAAATGTCCTCTTTGGTCACTGGTTCCCACTTTCTACTTCTTGAAAACTTCCAATGCATAGTAGCTTGGTGCTCTTGGTACTGGTTTGTCTCCGTAACTATTTTTTCAATAACCTCTTCGGTCAAAAATAGTTGTAGGTAAGGCCAAGGGATTGTCATTTTTAACATCCACTTTCATACCAGGTGCTCCAGTAAGTGGATCGTAATCACTCAATTCTGCAAGTGATTCTGTATCGCTATCACTGTTTTCCAGCAGGCCATAAACCGCTTTTGACGTAGAGGCACGCCTTTTGGGTGCCATGGTCGTTCTCCAGTTTCCAGTCAGAAAGAACAGTAAAACTGCGAGCAAGGGCACTGGACAAAGCACTGGGGGGCAAACTTAGGTTAAATGATTTGATACAGTAATCTAATTCAATAAGATTACAATGTATTGTGTGTGTTGTGATTTATACATTTTGAATCTGCCGCCGTTTCACCCCCCTGCGTCGCAACGCTCGCAGGGAAGGGAAGCCGGAACACACAGAGCATCAAGCAGAAGATCCGGCTGCTGGACACAGCGGGAGTACATCGCGGGATCATAGGGACAAGGTACGTCACCTCTTCCAGGATCTAGCGTTGCAATCCCGAGTGTGGCTCGGGGTTACCGCCAATGGTACTGGAATTTCATCCCGAGCCACACTCTGGAATACCGCCAAGGAAGTTAAGGCAGTGTTAGAAAATAATGGTGACCACACAAAATGCTGACACTTTGGGCCAAATTTGGACATTTTCACTTAGGGGTGTACTCAGTTTTGTTGCCATCGGTTTAGACATTAATGGCTGTGTGTTATTTTGAGGGGACAGCACATTTACACTATTATACCAGCTGTGCACTCACTACTTTACATTGTAGCAAAGTGTAATTTCTTCAGTGTTGTCACATGAAAAGATATAAAAAAAAATATTTACACAAATGTGAGGGGTGTACTCACTTTTGTGAGATACTGTATATCCATTATCCAACTTATTTTGCTACCGCATACTTCATTCAAAGTCCCACTCCTGTTTTTTGTTTTCATAATGATAGGGGTGGAGGCATATGACCCCACCAGGTCATTGCTTCGTTCAAAGTCCCAAACCTTTTTGCTTCTTGACTTTTGTTTTTAAGTACCTATTTGTTCAAGAAATATTTTCCATCGTGCTCCTTCATACTTTTTCATCCCTGCAGTTGAAAACGAATGTTGATTTGACCCCACTAACGATTAGAAAAACAAAGGAACTTTCTTAAAGCAAAATATTTTGAATTAAATTTGAATAGTGAAAATAAAAGAAAAAGAGGGCACCAACCCTTGAAAGTGCACCTAGGAAAAAACAGTGATGCTGCTGCCTCTTTAAGTGTCAAACAACACTAAAAAAAAAAAAATGCACAATATATATAAAGTTACAGCGCTTCACCAGCAAAAAATGTGCACTGACCCATCAACTCAAAATACACAATAATAACCGCACAATAAAAACTCTACATATATAACTGTGTGTCAACATCTGTTCAAATCTGATCAAATAAAAAGCTCATAGAGGGTCCATAATCAAATAAATTTTTTCCCAACACAGTGCAGATGGTGTTGAGAAATGTGTTTTCTTTGTAAATAGCCTGTGCTCCACCATGTGACATATGCATTGCATGCTTACCAGTAAGGATGGGCCGAACACCCCCCTGTTCGGTTCGCATCCAGAACATGAGAACAGGCAAAAAATGTGTTCGAACACGCGAACACCGTTAAAGTCTATGGGACACGAACATGAAAAATCTAGTGCTAATTTTAAAGGTTAATGTGCAAGTTATTGTCATAAAAAGTGTTTGGGGACCCAGGTCCTGCCCCAGGGGACATGTATCAATGCAAAAAAAAGTTTTAAAAACAGCCATTTTTTCAGGAGCAGTGATTTTAATAATGCTTAAAGTGAAACAATAAAAGTGAAATATTCCTTTAAATTTCGTACTTGGGGGGTGTCTATAGTATGCGTGTAAAGTAGCGCATGTTTCCCGTGTTCATAACAGTCCGAGAGCAAAATGACATTTCTAAAGGAAAAAAAGTCATTTAAAAGTACTAGCGCTAGTGCCGACTATTATTGAATTGTGCAAGGATTCCCCTTGCATCAGAGGGGGGCGCGGTCACCCATACACATCACTGGGAAACCCCGGCATTTCCCCTTGTCAGAGAGGGACGGGGTCATGTGACGGGTGGCGTCAAGCTGGCGCGCGTCATTGGCTGGGTGCGTCCGGTGGAGGCAGGATCCTGTGCGTGTTCCTCGCTGGAGTCGCTGGAGATCATCCATCGCTGGAGATCGAGAATTGGATTACATCACTGGAGTAGGAGCATGGATTTATTGGATTACATCGCTGGAATCTCTTTTTTCTTTTTTCTTTTTTTATTTTGAATAAAGGACTTGTCCCAAGCCGTCTCCTGTGTTTTTTTTAACATTTTGACACTTTCTTTTTGTGAAATGGTAGGGGTACAATGTACCCCCTTACCAATTCACATAGGGGGGGGCGGAATCTGGGTGTCCCCTTTGTTAAAGGGGGCTTCCAGATTCCGATAGGCCCCCCCCTCCCGCAGACCCCCACAGCCATCGGGCAAGGGTTGTGGGGATGAGGCCCTTGTCCCCATCAACATGGGGACATCCTCCCCATGTTGAGGACATGCGGTCTGGTACTGTTCAGGAGGGGAGGCACTCTCTCATCCCACCCTCTTTTCCTGCGGCCTGCCAGGTTACGTGCTCAGATAAGGGTCTGGTGTGGATTTTTGGGGGAACCCCACGCCATTTTTTTAAAAAATTTGGCGCGGAGTTCCCCTTAATATCCATACCAGACCTGAAGGGTTTTTTTTTCAATTACTTTCAATGACTTTTATGTGTATTGTTGGGACCGACAATTCATTAATAGCGCTAGTACTTATATCTCTAGAGGTTTACCTTGCTACATGCTGCCTGGGTCATTCTTAGCAATTGCTGTCTGGTAAGTAGGAATGGGCTATCTGTTCGAGTCGAACATGAGTTCGACTCGAACATTGGCTGTTCGCCTGTTCACCGAACAGCGGACAATTTGGGGTGTTCGCGGCAAATTCGAAAAGCCACGGAACACCCTTTAAAAGTATATGGGAGAAATCTAAAGTGCTAATTTTAAAGGTTAATATGCAAGTTATTGTCATAAAAAGTTTTGGGGACCCAGGTCCTGCCCCAGGGGACACGTATCAATGCAAAAAAAAGTTTTAAAAACTGCCGTTTTTTCGGGAGCAGTGATTTTAATAATGCTTAAAGTGAAACAATAAAAGTGAAATATTCCTTTAAATTTCGTACCTGGGGGTGTCTATCGTATGCCTGTAAAGTAGCGCATGTTTTCCGTGTTTATAACAGTCTGAGAGCAAAATGACATTTCTAAAGGAAAAAAAAGTCATTTGAAAGTATTAGCGCTAGTGCCGGCTATTAATGAATTGTCGGTCCTGTCAATACACATAAAAGTCATTGAAAGTCATTGAAAAAAAAAAAAAAGCGTGGGGGTCCCCCAAAATTCCATTACCAGGCCCTTTAGGTCTGGTATGAATATTAAGGGGAACTCCGCGCCAAAATAAAAAAAAAATGGCGTGGGGTTCCCCTCCAAAAATCCATACCAGACCTGAACTGGTATGGATTTTAAGGGGAACTCTGCGCCAAAATTTAAAAAAAAAATGGCGTGGGGTTCCCCCAAAAATCCACACTAGACCCTTATCTGAGCACGCAACCTGGCAGGCCGCAGGAAAAGAGGGGGGATGAGAGAGCGCCCCCCCCTGAACCCTACCAGGCCACATGCCCTCAACATGTTTGATTCAAACAGATAGCCCATCCCTACTTACCAGACAGCAATGGCTAAGAATGACCCAGCCAGCATGTAGCAAGGTAAACCTCTAGAGATATAATGATGAGGGACATCAGCACTCCAACAATACCCCGAACAACAGAAGCCTCCCCCCATTATACAGTAGGTGGTGATAACAAATGCCATTCAAAGAAATTATTAGAGTATAGTAGTTTTATTTAAATGAACCCACAAAATAAACAAAATGCCAATACACTCACATGTGCAGGTGCCGGAAAAGCACCAATGCAAACAGCCTGTGGTTCAGAAAGGGAGTGCAGCGCCACTCCTAGGCCCTGGAGAGGGGATGCGTTACACAGACTGTAATGTCCGTAAGCCTCTAGTGTCAATAAGTGTTTCATGCTTTTCATGCTTCCTGGGGGTGCCAGAGTACACAACGTGTTGAGGTGGAGCCGCTGTTGTCACTTACTCCATGACGTTACTTCTGGCACGGTGTTGGGAGAAAATGCATAGGATTATAATTTATGGACACTATATGAACTCTTTATTTGATTAGTGGATGTTGACACACAGTTATATTTTTTGAGTTTTTCATTGTGTGGTTATTATTGTGTATTTTGAGTAATTATTCAGTCTAGTAAGACTGTTAACATGATTGTGTAGTGTGATATGGGGGATATTCACTTTTCATCACCCATTCGTGTCCTGTTAATGTGTGACTGATCATG
Organism: Aquarana catesbeiana; assembly: GCF_042186555.1. Lineage (NCBI taxonomy): Eukaryota > Metazoa > Chordata > Amphibia > Anura > Ranidae > Aquarana > Aquarana catesbeiana. The sequence continues at coordinate 72,622,712 of NC_133332.1, read as the reverse complement.
GCTAAGTACCAGTACTGACTAATTAGGGAATAAACACTTGCAGGATAACCCAGCCTGATGTAACCAGCAATGCCAAAATACTTTCACACCTGGCCAAAGGCTTAGTCAGCAATGTGCTTACTGCACTGTTGCCCAATGCATAGGACTGTTTCCATGTCCCTATAAAGGGAAGGAAGTATTTTACACACACAATCCATTTGCAGGTTTTCAATTCAGCCAACCATGTGATGGTGGGACATAGCCTATAGGTTCCAACAGTTCAGATCTAATGAGAAACAGAAATGAGAAACAAGATGAGAAGCCGTTACGTGGGGAGTGTCTCAGACTCGCGCATTCCGGAACAGGGGGATGTGGATAGTACCATTTTGCAAAGTGCCTTTGTACCACCAAGACCCCCTGAAAGGAGAAGCAGCATGGTAAAGGCCTTGCAACTGCATCCAAAGCCGAGATGGTCCAACACCACAGGGAACACAGAAGACCATTTCTCTCTCTTCTCTCTGCTATCTTGCCAGTACATCTGTTACCTCCTTCTCATGGTGCCCCTCTCCTAATAGGGACAGGGTCAGCACCTAACCCCACAGCTCACACTACAGTCAGGGGCCAAGCCAACATCTTGAGTGAGCCCTAAACATCAATAAATCTTGACCACCCATGACCCTGTCACCTGTTTGTGGTTTTCCTTCCTTGGACCACTTTTGTGAGGTCCTGACCATTGCAGACCGGGAACATCCCACAAGAGCTACAGTTTTGGAGTTGATCTGACCCCATCTTCTAGCCATTACAATTTGGCCCCTGTCAGTCACTCTAATCATAGTTACATAGTTACATAGTAGGTGAGATTGAAAAAAGACACAAGTCCATCAAGTCCAACCCATGTGTGTGATTATATATCAGTATTACATTGTATATCCCTGTATTTTGCTGTCATTCAGGTGCTTATCTAATAGTTTCTTGAAACTATCAATGCTCCCCGCAGAGACCACCGCCTGTGGAAGGGAATTCCGCTCTTACAGTAAAGAACCCTCTACGTAGTTTAAGGTTAAACCTCTTTTCTTCTAATTTTAAAGAGTGGCCACGAGTCTTGTTAAACTCCCTTCTGCAAAAAAGTTTTATCCCTATTGTGGGGTCACCAGTATGGTATTTGTATATTGAAATCATATCCCCTCTCAAGCGTCTCTTCTCCAGAGAGAATAAGTTCAGTGCTTGCAACCTTTCCTCATAACTAATATCCTCCAGTCCCTTTATTAGCTTTGTTGCCCTTCTTTGTACTGGCTCCATTTCCAGTACATCCTTCCTGAGGACTGGGGCCCAGACCCGGACAGCATAGTCTAGGTGCGGCCGGACCAGAGTCTTGTAGAGTGGGAGAATTATCGTTTTATCTCTGGAGTTAATCCCCTTTTTAATGAATGCCAATATTCTGTTTGCTTTGATAGCAGTAGCTTGGCATTGCATGCCATTAGTGAGCCTATCATCTACTAGGACCCCCAGGTCCTTTTCCATCCTAGATTCCCCCAGAGGTTCTGGGGGGGTCCTTACGCTTGCCCATTTTTTTTGCTTTCAACAATTCAACTTCAGGGACAACATATTAATTTGCTGCCTAACATATCTCACCTACTTTCCAATTGTAATGAGATACTATTCACTTTACCTGTCAGTAATCATAATTTTCTGGCTGGTCACTGTGTGTGTGTGTGTGTGTGTGTGTGTGTGTGTGTGTGTGTGTGTGTGTGTATATATATATATATATATATATATATTCAACTTTTTTTTTTTCATACATTTGAGCAATGTTCTATATCTCTAAAACATAAAAAAGATTACAAGAGGAAGAAAAACATTTTTATCTGCAAACTAAAACCCACCTGAATTTATGGGAAATGGGAGGGAAAAAAAGTCAGATAGACAAAAGTAAAAATAAATAAATAGGAGCTGCCATCCCACTGACATTTAAATGATATGTCCACGCTCCATGGCGCAATGATTGATGGCCGCTTCGTATTTTATGTCAGGTTCTGCTCCCGGCTGCCAAGCAAACATTCCAGCTTTCAAGTCCCAGTTGAGCTAGTTAGTATTCACTGAGAAACGAGCCATCCAGCCTGCCGAGCTCGTGCCTCACCAATTCTGAGCCGCAACTCTGCTCCGAATACCAAATTAACTTAGCGTGGCTCTGACCGCCAGCTTAACCAGGCTTCTTTGTCTCTGTGTCTAAGCAATTTTCTGAGAGAGTGTGTTTGTGTGTGTGTGTGTGTGTGTGTGTGTGTGTGTGTGTAAAAGAAGGGAGAGTGGGAGAAGAAGAGAGACTGGGGGAGCAAGAATGAAGAGTGGGAGAGGGAAAGACATATAGTACACATGGAAAGATAGAGGAAGAGGAACATGAGAGAAACCAGGTCATTGAAGGGCTCATTTACATTGACATATCCAAAATACATTCACATAATACACAGAATCTTGCTGGCAGAGGCTGGAAAAAAAGATCCTACATATTTGTTGTACGCATGTAACATTTGTGCTAAGATTTACGTGCGTCCTATACGGCGCTGCTGGGGCCAATGTGTCAATATGAACAATGTGTAAGCATACGCCGCTTTTTACACATGGTCGGTCTAAATGAGTCATTATGGTGGATTTACTCAAGGCCAAGACTGTGCACTTTGCAGGTGCAGTTGCTCCAGAGATTGGTAAATGAGGGGAAGCTTCACTTTGCAAAGAAGACCTAATCTAATGCAAGGAAAATAAAAAAAAATGTATTTTTGCTTGCGCATGATTGAATGATGGAAGTCAGCAAAGCTTCTCCTCATTTACTAAGACCTGGAGCAACTGCATCTGCAGAGTGCAACTGCACTTCCAAAGTACACAGTCTATTTACCTCTAGTAAATCCAACCTATTGCTGTGCCGCCAGCTAATGCACAGAATGACCTCGGTCATTATTTCTTTACCACATCCCACCCAGCCTTGGCATCCCCTGACCCTTAAAAGGGTCTTTACACTCGATGGGGGCTGCATCATTAAAGGATCCTGTGGATCACAAGAGTGCAGCTCGTTCTGCACTCCTGTGAACCATTTTAAGCAGACAGTGGGCTGAAGTCCGCTGTCTGCTGACGTCACAGAGCCAGTCCAGGCTCAGGCAAGATCGCGACACTGGGGTCGGGATCAACCCACATGCCTGGACCTGCATCCTGGCTCAGCCTCTCAGCGAGCCTCTAAGAGCCTTAGCCGGCCCCTCCACAGCCCAGCACTCTAGTGAGCGAGGAGGGGGCAGAGCAGAGAAAGGTGACTGACAGTTAGCAGCTCTCTGCTTGGGGAGCTGCAGGAACCAATGTTAGAGCCGGCGGGGGACCGATGCTGCATCCACCTAGGTAAGTATAAATCTGCAAAAACCCATACTTCTATTTTAAGAACCTGTAGATCATGTGACCACTGTGATTGGGAGCTGGTCCTGGATCCTGATCATTGGTAGAGACCAAGAGTTGTCTTTGACGGCTCGGTCATGGTGCTGGTGGTGGGCAATGAGCGCACTTTCAGCAGAGAAAGCTCTGCCACCCAGTGACGCATACATGTGACGTGTGATCGTTAAAGCCCATCCGCCTTGCCGCCGCACATATGCATTATGTTGGCGAGATGAGGTTAGGGACTATTCAATGTCATTCTGCGCATCAATGACTTATTCAGACCTACAGTGTGTAAACAGCACCACTGATCACACATTGTTGAAACTGAAGTCGTCAAGGAGAAGCAGCTGCTGCCAATTGGGTCCCTGTACGCTGCCCACTGTACACATGTAAATGTTAGCGCAAACGTTTACAAGCATACAACGTAAAACACAGCCAAAATTATGGCCATGAACACAGGTCTGTCCAACATTTTTTTTTTTAGTTTAGTTTTTTTTTTTACACAGCTGTGCGAATGGGTCCATAGACTAATATACAGCTATATACAGATGCATGGAAATCTATGTGCCGTACAAAGTATATATTCCGTACTTTAAAAAAAATTACATTTAATTTTTTTTTATTTTAATTGTTTATTTTTATTAATTTACAAAATGCAAAGTGAACGAACAGAAGAAAAATCAAAATCACATCGATATTTGGTGTGACTATCCTTTGGCTTCAAACCTGCATCAATTCTTCTAGGTATACTTGCACACAGTTTTTGAAGGAACTCCGAAGATTGGTTGTTCCAAACATCATGGAGAACTAACCACAGATCTTCTGTGGATGTAGGCTGCCTCATCCTTCTTTCTCTTCATGTAATCACAGAGAGACTCCATGATGTTGAGATCAGGGCTCTGTGGAAGCCGGACAATCACTTCCAGGACTCCTTGTTCTTTATTACACTGAAGTTAGTTCCTAATGACATTGGCTGCATGTTCGGAGTCATTGTCTTGTTGCAGAATAAATTTGGGCCAATTACACACCTTCCTGGTGGGATGCCATGATGGATAAGCATCTGCCTTTATTTCTCAGCACTGAGGACACCATTGATCGGGCAGCATTGAGGACCATAGATGCAGTGGTTGTCCAAGGCACCTAATGCAGCAGATGAAAGACACATCATGCTTACGGTACTTCCCTTTAACATCAGAAGATGTCCAGCAGTGCCATAAGCACAGAACTGGTGGAAACCAATGGGACCCATGTATACCCATCTACTGTCTAAGAAGTCTGGCCAGAAGTGGTCTTCATGGAAGAAATGGGGCCAAAAAGCCAACCTCCAACATGAAAACAAGGCTAAGTGACTCAACTATGCACAAAACCATAGGAACTGGAGTGCAAAAAAAATGGCATCATGTTCTCCGGACTGATGAGTCAAAATCTGAAATATTTGGCCATAGCAGGAGGCATTTTGTTGGCTGGGGAGTGATACAATAATGAGTGTTTGCAAGCAACAGTGAAGCATGGTGAAGGTTCCTTGAAAGTGTGGGATTGCATTTCTGCAAATGGAGTTGTAGATTTGGTCAGAAACAGTGGTGTCTTTATTACTGAGAAATACAGGCAGATACTCAACTATTAAGTCATACCATCAGGGAGGCATGTGATTGGCCGCAAATGTAATCTGCAGCCAATGTCATTAATAACTATCTTCAGCGTAAAGAAGAACAAGTAGCTCCTGGAAGTGATGGTTTGGCCCCCACAGAGCCCTGATCTCAACATCATCAAGTTTGTCTGGGATTACATGAAGAGACATAGGGATTTGAGGCAGCCTACATCCACAAAAGAACTGTAGTTAGTTCTCCAAGATGCCTACTTTCCGAGTTCCTTCAAAAACTGCGTACAAGTGTACCTAGAAGAATTGATGCTGTTTAGAAGGCAAAGAGGGGTCACACAAAATATTGATTTGATTTGGATTTCACTTCAGTTAGTTTCAGTTTTGTTGATGGATACTAATGAACTAATTACACTTCTATTTCTGAAAGCATTCCTATGATAGATATCTAAAATATTAACTTGATCATAAAGGAAATGACAGTGTTTTGTAGATATGTATCATGATCAGGACAAAAAAATACATTTATTTGGAATCAGGTAAATATGAAAAGCCAGAACCTCCCACTATTGTTGTTCAGTTGTTTAGTCATGTCTGACTCTTCATGACCTCATGGACCATAGCGCGTCAGGCTTTTCTGTCCTCCACTGCCTCCTGGAGCTTGCTTACCTTCATGTTCATTGTTTCGATGATGCTATCTATTCATCTTGTTTTCTGTAGTCCTCATCTCCTTTTTCCTTCCATGTTTCCCAGCATCAGGGTCTTTTCCAATATGTCCTCTCTTTACATTAGGTGGGCAAAGTGCTTGAGTTTAAGCTTCAGGATCTGTCCTTCCAGTGAATATTCATGGTTCATTTCCTTCAAGATTGACTGGTTTGATCTTCTTGCAGTCAAGAAGACTTTCAATAGTCTTCTCCAGCACCATAGTTCAAAAGCATCAATTCTTCAGTGTTCAGCCTTCCTTATGGTCCAACTTTCACAGCCATAGGTTACTACTGGGAATACAATAGCTTTGACTATACGTCACTTTGTTGGTAGGGTGATGTCTCTGCTTTTTATAATGTTGTCTAGGTTTGCCATTGCTTTTCTCCCAAAATCGTCTGCCATGATTTTGGAGCCTAGGAAGATAAAATCTGTCACTGTTTCCATTTCTTCTATTTGCCAAGGAGTGATGGGACCGGTTGCCATGATCTTAGTTTTCGTAATGTTCAATTTCAGGCCAGCTTTTGCGCTCTCTTCTTTCACCTTCATTAAGAGACTTTTTAGTTCTTCTTCAATTTCTGCCATTAGTGTGGTATTGTCTCCCATTATACAGTGTTGTAAATATCAGCTCTAACCCACCTTTACATCCAGACATTTACAATTGAAGGGTGTATAAACAATTTCTAAAGGTCTACATACCCTGGTTTGACAACCAGTGCACACAGCAACAAATCTGCAACAAGATGACTCCAACCTCCTGTTGGGGACTTTAAGAACCGGGCGGTTGGGGGACTCCCTCCAGAGCCCCGGGAACCCATAATGACACCAGAAACAAGATGAGGTCAAAACATGTTCAGTTTATTCCCAGAAAATTAGAAGCTTATATACCAGTTAAAATGATGGAAGGTAGACCACTTGAAGCTGGTCTAAACAGGAGTTAAAGTCATACGATGCATTCCAGCAAAAAAGTCAAAATTTGCTCGAAGGGAACTATGTCTACTGATTAGGCTTGTACATGCAAACACAATCTCATGGCTATGAATCGTGCATAGTTAGATGAAAACAAAGAAATATATACAGCATAAAAACATCATTAACCTTTCCCCTCCCGCTATACTACCCACAGAATTTACTTCTAAACCTATGACCTTAAAAATACTTGGGGACTGATGAGGAGCTCCTAAAGTGATGTTTAGTGACAAGCTGATACTGCAGGACAATGACAGCTACAAGTACTCAGTACATTAGTATTCCACCTACACTTCTTGCACTTTGTACCCCCTTAGGTACCTTTAACACTGATGCACCTAAAAGCATGGTATGCTTTTTAAAGATCCATATCACATTTTGAATGTATTTTTAATGCGTTATTGGTGCACTTTATGGTTTCTTCACTCTCAACAAGCATCTGGGAAACAAGAACATGTGACTCACAAAATGCACCAAAAACGCAGATTTTTGATGCACTTTTGATGCATGCCCATTAATTTACAATGGAAGGTGTGTTTTTGGTGCGCTTTTGAAAGCACAGTGAACACGAACACAGTGAACTTTTCAAAACGCAGCACAGCAATGTGAGCAGTTGCATAGGATTTAAAGGGAAATTATTTTCATGTGCTGGAAAGGTGTGTTTTAGTGCAGCAAATGTTCATTAGCGTGAAAGGGGGCCTTACCCCTTGTTCATAGCAGTGCACCAAGGGAACATGCACAAAACTGGGTGCATTCCCACACAGCACAAATTCGTGTTCCTTACTTCCATGCGTGTTATGGTGCCCTTCATTCTTAATGGCACCTCAACGCACCTTGCTAATGCATGTGCATTGAAAGTGCAACAAAGGTGCAGCAAGCAGGATTTTTTTTTACACACAATACCTAAAATGCATAGGTGTAAATGGGGCCTTACACATATAAAACGTTCATACAGGCATTGCACATGCACGGGTGTGAACTCAGACTTTGGCTAGGTTCACACCTTTGTGATTCTGTTTTGATGAGTTTTTAATATATGCATTGATGTGTGATTTAAATATATGTATTGATGGGCATTTTTAATGCTTATTTTCATGTCAACCAATGGAAAACTATTTCAGGTTTGTTATCATGGGCTGAAAACATATGCAAAATGTCTCATAGATGTGTTTTCATTCATTGATTTCAAAGGGCCTCAAAATGCATCAAAATGGACAAAAACAGCTATTTTCAAAAACATGCTGCAATGCAGCTCACAGACATCAACAAACTTTAGCTATAACATTGCCCTTGGAGACACATGCATTTTTGCCTGTACTGAAATGCACTTTAAAATGCTAATGGGGCCTAAGAGGCAAGAGATGAATATGAGATGAGGCAAAGAATCACTGCTTTAAAGTATAACCAAAGGCAAAACTTTCTTTTTTTAGTTTTGGATAGAGTGGAGAGGTATTAGATCCCCTGTCAGGTTTTATGTTACTATCTGTGTCCCCATTAGGGAGATTCACCCTCTCTATTTGGTTCCTGTTTTTAATATTATCATTGAAAGTGAAGGTAAAAGAAATTCCCAAATTTTAGCCCTAGCCTTCGGGAATACCTTGACGTCACCCATGGCAAAGTCCTCTGCCTTAGCCTTCTTTCAGTCCTCCCCTCCTCCCCATCTCTCTCTCTCTCTCTCTCCTGTTCCTTCTTCACCCTTTTGTCCTCACCTGTAGACCACCTTTTTCCTACTTTTTTTCTCTATATTTCCTTTTTCCCCTTCTCCCTACCTAATTCCACAGTCATACAACCCTCTTCTATGACACACAATCGCCACCTGTCATGTTAAGATTAGCTTGTTGACTCTTAAAGCGGAGTTCCACCAAAAAATGGAACTTCTGCTGATCAGATTCCTCCCCTCTCCGGTGTCACATTTGGCACCTTTCAGGGGGGAGGGGAGAGCAGATACCTGTATATTCCAGGTATTTGCTCTCACTTCCAGGCATAGATCACCACAGGCTGTGCGGTGATCTACGCCATGAACGCCCCCCACTGTCTTCTGGGAGACACACAGGTCCCATGCACAGTAGGGAACCAGGCTGTGAAGCCGCAAGGCTCTACTTCCTGATTCCCTTACCGAAGATGGAGGTGCCTCCACCCGAGAGCCGAGGGACAGATCGGCTTCGGGTGAGGACATCGCGGGCGCCCTGGACAGGTAAGTGTCCATATTTTAAAAGTCAGCAGCTGCAGTATTTGTGGAACTCCGCTTTAAGTAATGTGCATGGTTATGGGCTGAATACCATTAAACACAACTAATGTACATGTTCCCCTGCATTCCATATTTACTTTAATCTTTATGTTGTTCTGAGCATATCATCGTTGTGCACATTTTCATGTTACATGTTGACCTGTGTTCCTATAAAGCCCCATACAAACGACAGGACTTTGTACAAACTTTCCCTTGGATTTTTGTACAAAGGGCGTTGGCCAGAAGTTTGTCTTGCATACAGACGACAGGACTTTTCCAGCCAGCTTTCACCTAATCATGTGGTTTTTCAGCTCTTTACCACCACCCTTTGGTCAACTTCTGTATTGTTGTCTGATATTGTGTAAATCTCGCCACTTTTATTGGCGAGATTGACACCTTGCGAGCCAGGTTCACACTGGTGCGGGGATCCGACTTGGATCCCCGCCAATGCCAGGCACTGTGGTATGAATCTTGAGGATGAATTCCACGCCAAATTTTAAATAAAAAAAACGGCATGGGTTCCCCTCCAGGGACATACCAGGCCTTCAGATCTGGCATGGATTCTAAGGGGAACCCCCTACACCGAAAAGACAGCGCATGGGGGTCCCCCCAAAATCCAAACCAGACCCTTATCCGAGCACGCTGCCCGGACGGTCAGGAAAGGGGGTGGGGAGGAGCGAGCGACCCCCCCTGAACCGTACCAGGCCGCATGCCCTCAACATGGAGGGTGGGTGCTTTCGGGAAGGGGGGGCCCTGCGGCCCCCCCCACCCCAAAGCACCTTGTCCCCATGTTGATGAGGACAAGAGCCTCTTCCTGACAACCCTGGCCGTTGGTTGTCGGGGTCTGTGGGCGAGGGGCTTATCGGAATCCGGGAGCCCCCTTTAATAAGGTGGCCCCCAGATCCCAGCCCCCCGCCCTATGTGAATGAGTATAGGGTACATCGTACCCCTACCCATTCACCTAGGGAAAAAAGTGTCAAGAAAAAAAACACAGTACACAGGTTTTTAAAGTAATTTATTAGGCAGCTCCGGGGGTCTTCTTCCGACTCCGGGGGTCTTCTTCCGACTTCGGGGGTCTTCTTCCGACTCCAGGGGTCTCTCCCAGTGTCTGGATCTTCTGCCGGCTCCTCCGCTATCTTCTGCCGCTCTTTTGCTAGCGGAGGAGCCCCGACATCTGGATCGTCTTCTTCCCTCTTCTCTTCCAGAGATGTTGACACAACGCTCTCTCCGGCTGTAATGCTGTCTGTGTGTTCTGCTATGACTTATATAGGCGGTGACCCCGCCCCCCTATGACATCACAGTCCCGGGGCATGCTGGGACTGTGAGGTCATGCTGGGACTGTGAGGGCATAAGGGGGCGTGGTCATAGGATAACATGGCCAGAGTTGTCGGGAAGAGGCCCTTGTCCTCATCAACATGGGGACAAGGTGCTTTGGGGGAGGGGGGGCCGCAGGGCCCCCCCTCCCTCAAAGCACCCACCCCCCATGTTGAGGGCATGCAGCCTGGTACGGCTTAGGAGGAGGGGGGGCGCTCGCTCATCCCCACCCCCTTTACTGACCGGCCGGTGCTCGGATAAGGGTCTGGTATGGATTTTGGGGGGGACCCCCACGCCGTTTTTTCGGCGTAGGGGGTTCCCCTTAAAATCCACACCAGACCTAAGGGCCTGGTATGCCTCCAGAGGTGAATTCCCTCTCGCTCTCGCCGCAATAGGAAAATGTGTTTTTCCTATTGCAGCCAGCGCGAGATGTACAGTACCCTGTCGCCGAGAACCAGCGCGATGGGTTCGCGCTGGAAACATTCTCGTGGCCGTGTACTGTAGTTTGTACAAAAGTCCGATGCTTTTGTGTACACATGATCGGACTTTGCTCCATCTGACTTTTGTTGCCGGAAAGTTTGTCCGTTCACACAGCCAACAAAAGTCCGATGGAAACAGAAAAAGTTTGTCCGATGGAGCGTACACACGGTCAGATGTTGCTCCAAAACAGGTAATTTGCATGTTTGTTGTCAAAAAGTCAGATCGTGTGTACGGGCCTTTAGATTCATACAGCCCCTGCGAGGATATGTTCTATCCTAACTTTATTTGCAGCACCATTTCATCTACTCTGTATATGCGTCACACTGTTTTTTTTTTCAAATAAAGTTTTTGGTACAAGAAAGTGAAATAAAATGCCAAATTTTGGATTGTCCATAGAATAGTCATGGAAGGGAATTTGTCCAATGGAGACACTAGTTCTGGTCACCTACTTTATGTTTGTTACATGTTTCTATTAGCATAGCATAACCTAAAAAATATTTAAGATTTGCTGGTTACTTTTTTAAGTGTTTTTTACTTGCTTAGAAATCCTTGCATACTCACTGAATACACTCTCTGCTTTGTAATGTTTAATATAATTAACCCTGTCTGTACTGTGTTTGCAGTGCTTCATTATCTACTAATGGCTAAAACCAATGGACACTATTCTGTACTCCTACTCCTGGACCTCTCTGCTGCATTTGACTTAATGGACCACCCCCTCCCCTTCAAAAAACTCCACGCCTTTCGTCTCTGTGACTGTACTCTTCATTCAGTGTTTCCCATCCTACTTATCCAACCGCACTTTTTAGTGTGTCTTACAACTTCCTCCTCTCCTCTTCCTTTCTCTGTCGGGGTCCCCCAAGGTTCTGTTCTTGGATCTCTCCTATTCTCAAGCTAGATCTCCTCCCTGGGTCAGCTGATAGCCTCTCATGGCTTCCAATACCATCTCTATGCTGATGACACCCAAATCTATCTCTCTACCCCCAAGCACACTCCTTCAGTCTCCTAATGCATCACTAATTTACTAACAGACATATCAACCTGGATGTCACACCACTTCCTCAGACTCATACTATCCAAAACCGAGCTCATTAAATTACCACGTGCCCCTTCCCCTGACTTCTCTGTCAAGATTAATGGCACAATTATTAACCCGTCTCTACATTTCAGGGTGTTAGGTGTAATCCTGGAATCTGAACTCTCCTTTCCCCCCACATTCAACCCCTGTCCAAAGCTTGCCGCCTCAACCGATGCAACATCTCTGGATTGCAGGGGCGGCACCAGGTGCAGGGCCGATCCTGGGTGGGTGCTGAGTTAGAGGGGAGGGGGGGGTCGGTCCACCATGGCATGGTCGGTGTGTCAGCTTTATTTAGAAAAGCCAGGTGCCCGCCGTCACGCCTCCTAGTTTGGCTCCTTTGATAGACAGCACACTTGTCCAATGGATGTGTGCTGTCTATCATAGGTAGGAGCCGATCTTGGAGGCGGGACTTGTGTGATGGTGGGCACCCGGCAATTCAAATTAAAGCTGCCACAGTGGGTGACGCCGGCTGTGTGATAATCAGGCCGGCTCTCCTCTCCTTCCTCTCTTCTCTCTGATCCTCTGCACTGGCGAGGCTGCACTGCTGGGCACTGGTCAGGCTGCATAGATGGAAAATGGGAATACCACAGCACAAATAAGCTTAATTTTTTGGCACATTTAGTTTAAACCTAGCACTTGGTAAAGCAATTTCGTAATTGGAGTTGTATATATGCATTTTTTCACATTTTGAATTTTCACTGGCTACGTGCTTGTTTATGAAATTTCACTTATTTATTGTGTTTTTTCACATTTAGTCTATATTAGCACTAAAATTACAAATATATAAAACAGCTCTAGCAGTCTAAATCAAGCAATATACATCCTAATAAACAGTGCTTATTGTATCAATGTTAAGAGAAAACAAAAAACATAAAATCTAAAAGTGCTCAGGTGCTTGAGTGAAACGTGCAACGGTGCTCCAAAACTTTTGAATCGGTGAAGTGGCTCCCCGTTTGGTGTCCCCACTCACCAGAATTATTGGATCCTAAGCTTCGCAGTCTGGTATAAAAAAGGCATTGATCAAATGATCTGGGGATATGCTGGATGGTTCCTCACTAAAATCTTGCAGGGAGACTTTTAAGACAAGAAGGATATACCACACTCCATAGATGGGGAAGCAAAATTCTGTCTCTGTGGAACGCACACCATTCAGCGGCGAACTCGGATGATTTTCTTACTGATGCCTGTTTTTTGACAAAAATCCCATAAGTTGTGCATTGAATGCACTTGATAATTGATGCCAAACGTTATTTCACTATGAGTCCTCCCTCCGTTTCCCCATCTATAGAGTGTGGTATATCCTTCCTGTCTTAAAACGTCTCCCTGCAAGATTTTACTGAGGAACCATCCAGCATATCCCCAAACAGGGCTGGATTAAGAACATCATGGGCTGGTGCTGAAGATTTTGGTGGGGCTTTATATACAAAATAAATGAATAAATAAAAAATGCAAACAATTTTTCATTATAACAAATTAAATTAAATACAGAGAAGGAGGATGAGAAAGAGAGAAAGGGGATGAGAGAGGGGTGAGGGGTAAAGGAGGGATGATGAGAGTGAGAGAGGATGCGCATGAGCATGCGTGGGAGTGACAGCAATGCAGCCCGGCCAAGGCAAGTGATTGAAGGCACACAACCTGGACGGAAGACCGGGTGAAGATGGAAGCGCCTGGGACCCACCAGATTGATCACAGCGCAGTGCTGGAGGGGTCAGTCTGACAGGTAAGTGTACCCTAATGTGCTAATATGCTGTGCATACTTGTACATTATGGCATAACCTACCTCAGGGCCTCTAAAAAGTAGTAATGTTAGCAAAGTTTACTACCGCTTTAATATCACAGGATCCCAGGAGCCTCTCTTGGGGCCCCCTACTGACCCGGTGGCCCTTGGGCAGTGCCCAAGTGCATAGTTGCCAACATTTCAAAAATATTTTCAGGGACACTTTTTTTACCAGTGGTATATTTACATATCCTATATTCCTCTATACATCACAGCAGTAATCATAAAATTAAATGAGTACTAATAATGAGCAGAACAAATATGAGGACTGAGAAGATTTCCTTTAGTTGAACTAACAAAAGTGTGTCCATTATAGAGCTGGTAACATTGAGGATATTCAATATCATTTTAAAGAACTGTTTTTGTGGATAAGAGGCATAAGGGAGGAGTATGGATGGTATAAAAGTAGGAAGTATGTGCAGGTGAGGGAGAGGAGTGTGGAGGGTATAACAGTGGGCACTATGTACAGGAGAGGAGTGTGGAGGGTATAACAGTGGGCACTATGTACAGGAGAGGAGTGTGGAGGGTATGACAGTGGGCAGTATGTACAGGAGAGGAATGTGGAGAGTATGACAGTGAACAGTATGTACAGGAGAGGGATGTGGATGTGGGGGGTATGACAGTGGGCACTATGTACAGGTGAGGAGGATGAAGGAATCTGGGAAGGAAAAATGTAAAGGTTTGTGGAAGGATGTTTAGGACCACCAATCACCAATCTATTATTCAACTTAAGTACAAGCAGCCTGTCAGATTTTTCCCAAAACAATCTGTGCTGCCAGTTATAGTTAGCAACGCTGATCATTATATTGTGTGGGTAGGGAATGCTCCCCACTGGCAGAACACAATAACACTGCGGGAATGATTCCCCCATCCACAAGTCAGCAAGTGAGAGGGTGTGTGGGGACAGGCTGGGGAGAGAGAGGTCTGTCAGCAGGGGGGTGTGAGGTGGTCATGGAGGGTCTGTTATCTGCAGGTTGGGAAATGGTCACCTGTAATATAAGTTGAAGGGAGGTGGCTAACATGGGAAGTGGCTGGGGGGTGACCTAGTTGGTGGTGAGTGTGAAATGGATGATGTGTGTCAAGTTTCTTTCACATTTGCGGTAATGCTTACTGCCCTCTGAAAAGTGATCTGTGGTGAATTGCTTTTCAACGAGTGGTATAGCAGCCCCCAAACACAAATGTAGACAAGACCTTATTTTCATGCATTGCAGTGTAATTTACTATGCGTTATCACAACTTGGAGCTCCGCCTGGATCCATAAACAGGCAAATGTAATTTTTTACAGTGCATCCGATTTGTGAAGCACTACACCTATGAGCATTTGTTTTCTAACTAGCGCCAGAAAACATTACACACACCTCCTTCCTGCTGTAGTTGCCAGTACCTATTATAAGTAACAGAATAATGTACAAATAAACCTCAAATTATATATGACCGTTGACCTAATTTGTGGTACATTTGCATTAAATAAATGTTAATCAGATTCAGAATTATTTCTATTTATGTTTTCCATTAATCTTGGGTAAAATCTGCAATCATCGATCTTCAAAAAAGCGAGGACTTTCATTTTCGCACATTTGCATGCCGTACACTAACTTGATTGCGATCTTCTATTTAGTGAACCACCATAGATTTTAATGTTGTGTTGTCTCCTAATGTACAAATTAGCCTGAAAACTGTACCGTTTGCTTGACTTGATTTTACAAGTATTCCACTCTAGGGGTTTTGGCTTGGGGAAGGCTGAGCACATAAAGCACAATGTAATGTAAATGGAAAAATATTATTTGCCCCAGAGTTTCATTAATGTCTGCTTCTGGTAGGCCGTTAGCTTTAGAGAGAACTGGCAAGAGTGTGCGCATTTGTTAAATGGTTCAGACATAAACTGAAGAAAACACATTTTTACGATGAGAAATCGCAGTACATTTTTCTGTTAATAGATAGACTGAAATGTAGTTAAATGGCTAAACAACTTAGAACTCCAGCGAATTTTTGGGGGGAACGGTTAGAATCTCTGTTGGGATTTTATTTCTCCCTTTGTCCCTGTTGGCAGGATTCACCCTATTTGTCTCGATGACCAATGTCTTTGGGACTTAAAGTGTTACTAAACCCAGTAATATGAAAATAGTTCATCTGCCAAACAAAACAGTACCACAGCTTATAAATCTTTTTTACATTAAAATATTGACACTATATAACTTTTTGGCTGATCTGTATACCACGGTCAGTGATAAACTGCACAGTTTCTCCAGTGCTGAGAGTTCAGGTAGGAGGAGATTTCCATTACAGCCTGTATACACGTCCACATGTGTGATGTCAATATCAAGTGACCTGGCTAGCTCTGAGAACAAGTAATTATTCTCTCCAGCATAAAAGGCACAACTGAGCATGTGCAGGTTGGCTACTCTGCCTGTGTTAGCTGGCTTTCCCCAGATAGACAGTGCAGGGAGGGAAGGATCTGTGCATACAGGATAAAACAGCCTTTTTATACAATGCAGAAGATTAACCCCTTAAGTTCCACAGTGAGTATAACAAGCATGCTATGCTGCATATACAGACTGATTTTACTGCTGTGTGTTTAGTAACACTTTAAAGTGTAGCTAAACACAAAAAATGGGAAACACAGGAAAGAGAAAGGAATGGGACTTTGTGTGAGGCATGTCACCAAATAGATACCTTATTCATATCTTTCATAGAATTATTTAATAGTTACAAATCACGTTATAAAAAGTGTCAGTCTGTGATACAGGACACAATATACTATGATACACTTTATGAATATATAGTTATTATACAAAATAAAATACAACATGATTAGCAATACAGTTACATAAAAACACTCATCCATTCATAATGGTTCAATAAACATAAGCAATTGCTCATGGTGAGCCAAACTTGTCTGGGCATCAGTTCGATGTATACTCGACGCACGTTTCATGGCTCATGCCAATCATCAGGAGTAAAATGCTCTGAAATTAAATCAGTGATATCTATAAACATAGGATACCCTTTAAACGGAGAACAATTTCTCAAAATAAAGGTCTATAACCTACAATACGGCCCAGTGATGATGCCCCAACTGTGTCCAAGGGAAGACAGGGGACAGGAGGAGCCACGAGTGCCGCCGGGGGTGCAAAACGAACTGCACAGTGGAGGTAAGTATGATATGTTGTTTTTTTTTTTAATTAACAAACAAGGGTTTAGTAACCCGTTAATGCATAGAATTAAGGTGAAAAACCTTGAGACTTTACAATCACTTTAACGTGGAGGCGCGCTGTGTCACTGGGACATGGCGTGACCCCAAACTTGGTAAAGAGATGATGAGGCGGCCCTTTACCCATGTGATCAGCTGTGTCCAATCACAGCTGATCACATGTAAACAAGGTAATGCCAGTTGTTGGCTCTGCTCGCCTCACACTGCCAGTGTGAGAGGAGAGTCAGTCAGCAGCATCTCCTCACAGGGGAGACCTGTACAGATATTCAGGACACTGATCATCACTGCAGCTCCAACAGTGCCCAGCAGTGATGCCAGTCTGTGCCCATCTGTGATGCCAAACTGTGCTTATCAGTGAGGTCAATCTGTGCCCATCAGTGCTACCTTTCAGTGCCACCCACCAGTGCCCATTAGTACTACCCATCAGTGCCGCCCATCAATGCCCATCAGTGCCGCATATCAGTGCCCATCAGTGCCGCCTCATCAGTGCAGCCTATCAGTGCCCATCAGAGCAGCCTCATCAGCGCACATCAGTGAAGGAGAAAAATAACTTACAACATTTTCTGACAGAAACTAACAAAAACTTTTAAAATTTTTGGCATTTTTTCTTTTTTTGGCAAGAAATAAAAAACCCAGCAGTGATTAAATACCACCAAAAGAAAGCTCTATTTGTGTGGAAAAAAATGATAAAAAATGTATTTGGGTACAGCGTTGCATGACCACCCAGTTGTCATTCAAAATGTGACAGTGCTAAAAGCTCAAAATTGGCCTGGGCAGGAAGGGGGTAAAAGTGCCTAGTATTGAAGCAATTAAGCTTGTTCTGTGACCTACTAATCCCACAAGCCCTCATGTGAAGGGGATGGACAAAGGCAGATGTTTGAAGTTCTGTCTGAGTGACAATCATGGCTGCCTTCATATACAGGGGATGAGTGTGCATAGCCACCTAGGGACAGGAAGTGTGACATTTTCAGGATTACCGGGTAAAAATATACCAAGTCAGAAACCTAATTTAAGGACTGGTGCAATGTTACATTTTTATTTTGGGGACTTAGATGTATTTTAAATTGATAGAAAAATCCAACATTTTAATTTGTCACCACAACAAGAATCGAGGGAAGATATTCCAATGAGGACACTTGTTCCAATGGCAAATGTCTAAGGCAGGCCATACATAATTTGTTTTCTTCCATTCAACCAGGAGGTTGAACAAAAGAAAATTATTCGATTTCCCCCATCCACACATTTGAGGTGGATGGGGAATCCCTCCTGCAGAGTTATTGTAGTCTAACGATATAAAGAGTCCCCTGCCCTCAGAATACACTCATAAGCATCACTGGCTATAGCTGGCAGCACTGAACGGGCAAGAATTTTCCAACAGGCTGGTTGTAGAGAAGTGGATAAGGAGATTCACTTCTGTACAACCAGCCTGCCCATAGATGGATCGAAATTCAGACAGTCTGTAAAGGGGTGTTAGGGGGGTAGTAGACTGGTGACACTTCTACAGTGTTTCTCTCCTCATTGGGCATCAAGCAAGGGTCACATGAGAGGCCAAACCCGGGGTGGATTCTTCTGGGCTATGCTAGGCACTTTAGATAGGGTCACTACCATACACATGGGGTACATTTACTTGAGCCATGCTCACGGCCTAGACAGATGACTAAACATGAGCGAACTCTAGTAAACTCCTCTCGATGTAATGTACTTCACCCCAGTTACTTGTGCATTTAGAGGAATATGCAGAGTCAATGCTGTCTCTACCTCTCCAGCAAATCACCGCTACCTCATTTCCAGTAACAGTATGGGGTCTCGTCGTGCACCTAGTGATGACTCCATGCATGCACTTTACTTAACCCCTCCTCTTCTGTAAATGTGTACAGGATAAGGTCCCCTGCAGTGCAGCACTGCTCCTGTTGCTATGGGACACCTTTGCAGCCACTGTGCTATGTGCTGGATGTCCAGTGCCCCCCTGTGCCTTTATGGAAAGATGTGCTCCTTCCAGGATCACCTGCCCTCTGCCTATCAATTATAATATATGTGCTTCTACTATGGAGGCTCTTAAAAATGTATAGAGTTAGGACTGCGGATAATAATGGGGTGCCTTGTCGCAGCCTTCGCAGCTTGCGCATGTATTTGCAAATGTGTGCAAACTAACCCCTGATTTAACACAACTGTTAGATAAGTTAATTTGGTTGGCTGCAGGCTGGCTGACAAGTTGAGCTGGGAATTTTCTTTAGTTTTGTTTTACATGTGTTGCCTTTCGCATTGCTCTTTGCCGCTATGGCCAGTTATAGGTGGGGCAGTGGCGATTTGTTTGTACTATGGGCGATGGATCACATCCGAGAGTCGATATTATCTCCCTCCCTGCAAGAGGCTCTCTCACCTGTCACATGTATGAGCTTATGAGAGGCTGCTAGTGAAACCTTCGTTACCTTTGGTAACCACTGTATCTTTACACTGTATTAACTTTTACCATTATCTTCATACCCCAATGTGTCTAGTGACCCAAACTGTAGACTATGTATATCGGTTTCTCGTGGTGGAAAGAATGGGAATGGTTCTCTTGCAGTGCCATGTACCCAGTAACCTGGGTTCTCCCGTGTCATGTGGGCTTTTTGAGTGAAATTTCCTCCATGTTCTAGGCCTGGATCTACCAAAAGCCGAGGGATCCCTCTTGTGTTTGTAAGCATGTGTTTCCAAACGTAGCCTAAAGGTCAAGGATCAGAAATCGAGAGTGGTAGTTTTCCTATAGGGTCCAAATCTCTCCATCACTGAAAATGTGCAGCAGGCGATGTGGAAAAAACTGGCTAAACAGCCCACCACAAGGGGGTGCTACACACTAATGTGTAAAACAGGCTACCTGCTTTATTTAGCCAGCTGATGAACTCTTGTCACACCCAAATAGATCTTTACCTCTATGGCATTTTATTGCTCTCAGTGATACTGTTAGGGCCAGTGTCATCGCGCTTCTGACATCAGTTTGAGATGCCTCTGAGATCACTAATTAATATTATTATACAAGATTTATATTGTGCCAACAGTTTGTGTAGCACTTTACAGCGTGAGGGCAAACAGTACGAGTACAATACAATTCAATACAGGAGGAATCAGAGGGCCCTGCTCATTAGAGTTTACAATCTAATGCCGTGTACACACGGGCGGACTTTCCAACATCAAAGGTCCGACGGTCTTGCCAATGGACTTGCGATGGAGTTACAACGGACTTTCGAACAACTGGACTTGCCCACACACGAACGGACTAAAGTCCGTTCTAAAGTCCGTTCGCCTGAGCATGATGACGTACGAAGGGACTAGAATAAGGAAGTTCCTAGCCAGTAGCCAATAGCTGCCATTGTGTCATTTTTTGTCCGTCGGACTAGCATACAGACGAACTGATTTTTCGATTGGACTCGAGTCTGTCAGAAAGATTTGAAACATGTTCTAAATCTAAAGCCCATCAGAAAAAGTCCGCTGAAGGTCCGATGAAGCCCACACACGATTGGATTGTCCGACGGATTCGTTCCGTCGGACCAGTCCGATCGGAAAGTCTGCCCTTGTGTACACGGCATTAAAGGGAGGGTCAAGTGATACAAAAAGCAATAACTGTGGGGGAAGGGTTGAGGGAGAAAATAAAAGTATAGTTGTTAGGTGGAGGCAGGATAGACTTTTCTGAAGAGATGGATTTTCAAGGATCACCTAAAAGTGAATAGTGTTGGAGATAGTTGGACAGATTGGGGGAGAGAATCCCAAAGGATCGGAGAGGCTCAAGAGAAGTCCTGGAGGGAAGCATAGGAGGAGGTGACAAGGGAACTAGAGTGCAGGAGGTCTTGGGAGGAACAAAGTGAACAATTTGGTTGGTATTTTAAGACTAGGTTAGTGATTTAGCTGGGGGCCGGGTTGTATATGGCTTTGTAAGCTATTGTTAGTATTCTGAATTTAATTTGTTGAGTGTTTGACAGAGAGGGGTAACAGACTCTGAGTGGTTTGTAAGGTGGATGATTCATTACAGATGCAGTTGACCTGCTGTGACCTGTTTCTGCTTTTGCATCCCCAAAGACTTGTATAGGGAGGGAAACAATTCTGAAGCGAACGCTGCATGTCCTGTTCTGGTGACATCAGTTAGTAAGGCCCAAGAAAACACCAGAGAGCACACCTGTCTAAAGCCTCGTACACACAATACAATTGTTGGCAGGGGGTTGTGTGATAACAGGCTGTTTGCCTAAAATCCAACGGTTAGTATGCTCCATCAAACAATTGTTGTCCAACTTTCGGCCAACAAATGTTGGATGGCAGGCTAGTACATTTTTGGCGGACAATGGTCTGTTTTCAGATTTTCATATTGTCTGTACACAAATCCATCATACAAAAGTCCAAAGTACAAACACGCATGCTCGGAAGCAAGGACGAGCCGGAAGCGGTCTTGTAAACTAGCGTTCGTAATAGAGAATTAACATTTGTGACGTCGCAAATTATGAAATCTCGAAATGCAGAGCACCTTCTCTTCTTCTTTAATGGGATAATAATGAAGCTGCTTTGCTGGTGATACTGATGGAGTTATGGCAAACGTATTTGAAAAGGCTTTTTTTTCTAGTGATATCAAGAATAATATTATTATGCTTGTTGTTTTATTTTTTGGGCAAGTTACCACAACACCATTATCCCGTAGTTTTTAAGATCAAAGATACAATTATGTTGGTTTCCCTTGTTAATTTTACATTGTATTTTTGAAAATGTAACTCCCTACTCCCAAACTGTCATTTGAAGTAAAGCACAGAGCCAAGTATTATTCTACGCAATTTTTTTATTGTGCATTAAAAAAAGAAAACAAATTAAATTAGAGATGCTATCTGCCATCCAAATATAAAGAACTTAACCAAAAAGTGCATTCTATGCATACAAAAATATAGAAAATATAACAAATAAAATCATTCTTCAACAAAACAAAAAATAAAAGATAGTAAAAGGGTTAGGGGTGCAGATCCCCAGACCAGCGGCCTTGTTGGGGGTCTTGTGGCTGGTGTTGCCACTGACCGCCATGCTGCTGTGGTGGGTGGGTTGGCTATGGTATGTGGGGTGGCTGTGGAGGTGGTGTGTTTTCGGCAATTTGGCCCCTCACCCCCTTGTTGAGGAGCTGCAGGATGAGTTCCTCAAACCTCCTCCTTTGCTCACCGTCCATCTGCCTGTATTTATTGTCAGTCAGCTCGGCAAATCCTTCAGCCTCTTCTGGGTCTGTCCGGATGTGGTCTGGCTGAGGAAGGCAGCTGTTGCCTCCTCCCGATTCCTGCTCTTCCTGGCCCTTTTAGCAGGAGGGCGTAGGGGAGGGATCTGTTACTCCGTCTGGCTGCTGACTGCTGGCTCCTCCAGACTGACACTTTCCGGTGTATGAAAATGGGACATAATTAGAATGTTTTTTAGGGTTTGGTCATCAATCGCGCACAATTTTGATCTCCTCATTGTTGCAATTTGAATGTGGACAAATAGAAAAGACTATCATTCTGACCCCATCATTTTTCATTCTTGTTCAAATCATTTTTGGTCACTACTGTCTATTGATATGGAAACAACTTTGTTAAGGCAGAAATATTTGAACAATAACGTCTAGTTATCATCATTGTATTTTTGGATACAAATATGTTCAACAATGCTATACCTGGGTCAAACTGAGCTCCACCACATTTTCATCCTGTGCAGCAGGACCTGTGTGGACCTCAGGAGCTGTGGCCTCAGCAGATGTCAAAAGGGAACGTAGACAGCGATGACCTGTCTGGTCGGTCAAAAACCTCAGGCTGTGGTAATACCACAGCCTGGGAACATAAAGGTCATCTGCTGATGCTAAAGATCTCTCTCAGTCAAGAACCTTGTTGATCTCCCTTTTAAAAATACTCAGGTTGGAAATTTTGTTCTTGACATAGTTGATGTCTGCCCTGGGGTACAAAGCCTTCACCAACTCGAGCAGTTTCTTCAATGCTGCCTTCCTCAATATTTTATTGGAGTAATCTCGACTCTTGACCTTCCAGAGACAGGGCAGCTCCGGGTACAGGTCAATGAATTGTGGTAAAAAATCAGGCGCTGTAAATGTATCCGTCATGATAAATGATATGCTGCCTGCAAGACAGAACTCAAGACAAACCATAATGTCTGGCTTAACTCATAAGCTGGTCCCAATATAGGCCTCAATCAAAGCAGTATAGGCCACTGCCCACCTATGCACCAAATTCCAATTGTTCCTTTGTTTTATGGCTCCTTTCATGTGTTGGCGATGGCGATCGTTCATCCTCCACTCCAAGATTGTTCCTATTGCTGTTCCATCGGCCGTTCGTTCTGTCTTTATATACACTGCGCATGTGTGAAACTCCACTCTCAGTGCGGCATGACGGTGGGGCGTGACCATCTCTCTTCTGCATGCGACACACAAGGTGGAACATTCAGGAGGGAAAACATGGCGGATTTGGTGGATTCCAGGCAGCCCCACGGTGGTGGAGCTCATAGCACAAAGCAACCCCCATGAGCCAGGGTGAGATTTTGGAGATGGTGTGCATCCTAGAGAAGCACAATTACAACTGCAAGCTGCGCAATTACGAAAGGCCCAACAGCCAAAAGGACCTAATTTTGGAGAAGGTCATCGCCGTTTTGCATTGCAAATTTTCGGTGGAACGATCAAAGGACCAAATCAGGTCTGATCTCAAACACAGTGAACAAGACCAGATGGAGTACATACATCAGATCATAAAAAAAGTAAGCAACATTTGTATCTAGCCAATATGGATATGTAAAAATTAGCTGTCTGTATATGTTCTTTATACAAGTAGCTCGAGAGAATTCTATCTAATGTTTTCTAAAATCTTTGTATGACTTGGTATTCTAAAGATGAAGGTAAATATAAAGCAGATATGAACATTCTTATTTGCTCCTGTTTTTGGACAAATAAATAAATACATTTCTTTATTTTTGGATCAAATGTATTTCTCTTCTTTCAACAGGGAGGCACCAAAAAAGGAGGCTACAGCCAAGCCACCCCAAGGGACAAAGGTAGGCTACCCCCCGCTCAGGCCCCAAAAGGGGAGGCAACAGCGGTGCTTTGCTGGTGGTTCGGCAGGGCAGCCCATTCATTTCAATGGACAGGGGCGGTTTAGGAGCGGTGTATTCAACGCTCCTATAGTGCTGCAAAGAAGCTGCTTGCAGGACTTTTTGTGACGCCCTACCAGCGCAGCGTCCCAATGTGAAAGCACTCGGGCTTTCACACTGGGATTGCAGCGGAGGCTTTTTTCAAGTGCTATTTTTAGCACTAAAGCACCTAAAAGAAACCCTCCAGTGTGAAAGGGATCTTAGCCACCGACAGAGATGTTTCTAGGTGGGCCAAAGGCCATGGGCTTAGGGGAGAACTTAAGTGGTCAAAAATACTTTCTGGTTGCTGCCTGGCTCATCAGTGCCCATTAATGCAGCCTTGCCAGTGTAGGCATGGGTAGAGGAGAGTCCCCGGTAATCACAGCCACACAGAGTCACGCCTGCTAGGATGATCATCATATATCCCCCCCATAGGAGACAAGAGTGTGGAGGGCAACTGCTGTACTTTTTCAATGTTGGCACTTATCCAGCATTTGCCCTCTGTAAAATGACATCACCTTCCCTTTTCTATGCATTTTTCACAGAAAAACAACCAGAGTACAGCATGGTGGAGTCCACTAGTCAGGAGCAAACATTGACATCAGACCAAGTGCAAGGTTGGTCATCTAATGTAGCAAAATGGATGCTAGAAACAGATGGGACTTGGGGTAGCTTAATGAATGGTGTATTGTTACTTTTTAGAGGAAAGTGAGTGTGGTGAGCTCACCCAGAATGTTTGGAGCCATGGGATCTAACTCCTGGACCCAGCAAAGACCTTGCCATTGTGGATGTAAAATCCCCTGACGCGAGTCACACTGAGGGTCAAAGTGACCCAGAAGAGGAAGAAAGTATTCAGGAGCCTCTTGTTTGCAAAAGTAAGTATTCTTTAAATCTTCCTTCAAATGTGTATACATGTTGAGTGTTTAGATGTCCAAACAAAACACCCACTCCACACATTAGCAAAGTATGTAGTGCCTTAACATTATCATGGAGAAGGAAGATGTGGAAGGAGCTGGCAGTGTTGCTAGGTCCCCGAGTTTTGGAGACCCAGGCACCTGGGCCAAGATTACAAAGTAGTGTGTACATTCCTAGTAGTGTAGGTGTCTGAAGGGCAAGCAGCAACAATAGACTGGGTAGGTACAGTAAGTATTTACGGAATTTGACTAGTAACTTGACGATAAGCTCACTATGTAGGGCCTCAGCCACTTGACCATCGTTTCCTTAATACTTTGTACTCTCCTTACTAGGTCATGATCTTCCATGATGCACTATTGGCAGAATGAGTGCAGATATGTTGCATTGTTTGAAAGCTCTGGAGCAAATCAAGGAGGCTACCACTGCTTTATAGCGAAGAATCCGAGACTTTGTGGACATGATTGCCAAATTTTTATTTCCTCTTGCCTGGTCTAAAGTTTCTTGTTCCACTTGTTGGCTCCTGTTTGCCCTTTGAATATTTACCATGTTTTTATGACTCTGAAATGTGAAAGTTTAGGGACAGAACTCCACTCCACTCCTCTAGGTGTACCACCAGGTCCCGTTTTCTGTATTTTCCTCAGTGTAAAAACGACTGTGCAAATTACTAACAGTGAAAATGACAACATCACCTGTGCCAAATTCAACAAATATAGAAAACATGACCTGGGTTTGCATCTTGAGAAGGAGAGTTGTGAAACACTGCCATAACTAATGTGAATTGGAATGTTTCTGTGTTTTGAAGAACAGCAAAGCCCAAATTTGAAGATACCCACAAATTGTGCCTTAACATTCTTATTTCCCTCATGATCCAATGCCTAAAATGTGTGTATTTCCATACATCTATTTTGCTAAAGCCCCAAAACGCAGTGTGTCAACATGTGCTATCTCCCATTACTGGTTATCAATGGACATGTTTTGGGAGTGCAACCCCTTCCTCATAGCTAATGTAGGTAAGAGGAAGGGTTTGCACCCCCAAAACACGTCAATTGATACCCTGGGAGATAGCACATGTTAACATACTGTGTGTTTTGTGGTTTTAGAAAATAACATGTTTGGAACTACACACACTTTCGGCAGGGGATCATAAGGGACATTTAATAGTTCTGCCTCTACATGTCCATGGCTTCAAATTTTGGCTTTTAGATCTGAGGAAGGCAACATCCACACAGTCTTGGGAAACTAATGTCTCATTTGGCCTTTACTTTACCAAACTCAAACTTTGTAAGTTGTGTATCTAATGTTTTCTAACATACCCGTTTAGCCACAAAAAAGGAGAAATAATGCAAAACATACATGTCATACACCAAGATGTTGGTTTGTTTTAAAATCTTAAAATGAACATGTAAATGTGCTTTGAGCAAAATGTTTTTTACTAAACAATGTGTGGCTTATTATTTCAATGCTCAATACCAGTGTATTTGTGAAGTTGTTGTAGTTACAGTGACAATGTTCACTTAAATGTGACCAACTCCGGCAAATGTCTCCAAAAAATTAAAGGAGTTGAAAAGGCATAATGTTTTTGAACTTCATGCATTAGATCCATTAATAACCAAAACATTGTGTGTGTGTGTGTGTGTGTGTGTGTAGCAGACCCACAGCACACCATAATAGTTAGCTGAAGAAGATCTTGTCACCTCATTTAGCAAATAATGAACATTTGCACTATTGTAGCAAGTGTCCAAAATAAAGGCCATTTGTGAAAATATTAGACAGATAAGAAACACAGACAACAGTATTTCAAATGAAATATGAGTTTAGGATCAAAGAAAATATTATTCCTGATCAGCTACAATTTGCCTCCAAGCCACTGCACCTCTACCCACAAAATAATCCAGGTATTTTTGCTGCAGATCTCTGTCATTTTGGGAGGGCAATCCAGCATGGGCATTTTCTAGAGCTGTCATCATGCCCACAAATGGCCGAGCTGCAGTCTCTTCAGCTGGGCCTGCTACTGCAGGGTCCACATCAGTTGGCACTGAGGCAAGGTAGCTGCTAGCATTCCTCCTTACAAGAATGATGGAGTATACAGCAGCACAGTACCACATGGTTTATTTTGTACAGTGCCAGGTTAATTGGTGTTAAAAACAGCCTGAACCGACTGGAGAGGATGCCAAAGGCGTTTTCGACCACCCTTCTGGCACGAGAGAGCCTGCAACTAAATATTCTCTGCTCTGAGTTGAGGTTTCTCATAGGAAATGGCTTCATAAGATGTTTCCCCAGACCAAAGGCCTCATCTGCAACAAAAACAAAATTGAGGACCTCAACATTCTCCTCAGCAGGTGGCAAGTTTAAGATGCCATTCTGGAGCCACTTGTAGAACTCTGTCTGCATAATAACTCCTCCATCAGAGTTGTGGCCGTTCTTCCCAATATCAAGATACAAAAACTCATATTTGGCAGACACTACAGATAGCAGGACTATGCTGTAAAAGCCCTTATAATTGAAATAATATGAGCCAGAGTTGGGTGGTGGGACAATCCGGACATGTTTTCCATCAATAGCACCACCACAGTTGGGAAAATCCCACTGATGATGGAACTGGGCTGCAACGTCCTGCCATTGCGGTGGGTTGGAAGGAAAAGAAATTACTACTTCTGCACATAACATTGCAAGCAGAGTTGACACAAACATGCTTGGCCAACATAAGCATAAAACTTAAATGAGTATTTAAAGACCAAAGTGTAAGGTCAACTTATCTGATTCCTCAACCCCTCTGGTGATGAAAGCAGAATTATTTGCAGAAATAATGTGTGATACTTTAGCCAGCCCCTCCTTACATACACTATTGGCAGCCCAGTGGACAGGTAAGAAGTGCCATAATCTAAAAATAGGGATACACACTGTCCAAATTGCAGACATTTTGACATAAACTATCACTATAATAGGAGACCAAAACTTTCTATGTTACAATTTGAAGGTAATCAGGCAGGCCCTTGCACTACATGATTTGGTGAATTAAGCCAGAAATATGAACACAAAAGAGGGATAGTGTGTATGGGTTTTGCAAAGTCAGCAGATAGAGTATTTGTATCTGTTGACTTAGCATTATTTGGGGGTGAGGGAGGGTCCAAAATTAGTTTGTGACACAAAAAATGGCCTCTTGCACTATTAAGATTGTTAAGTTATTGGCTAGGTGTGTATGGGCCCAGGATAGCATCCTGGGGAGGTGAGTGAAGGGAAATATGCATATAGGCCAAAAAAGGAGCAGGAAAAGCTTACAGCATGCATGAGGACAAAGAGGACAATCATAGCATATTCCAATATTGATAATTATGGAATCAACAAATTAATACAAAACATTAGCAAACATTAATACATAGAATGTGATCTTAAAGGTAAAAACTTACCTGAATATAGTCCTTCTGCAGGTCTTGAATAATGGCTGAGCAGGTGTCTGGAATAAAGTTCCCAGAGCCTGGGGACCGATCCCAGTGGTAAACTTGAGGTCGTGGAGACTTCTCCCCGTCGCCATGTACCGCAAGGTGGCTATGAGCCTTTGCTCGGGAGTAATGGCAAGCCTTATGCATGTGTCCTGCTTCTTAATATAGGGGGTCACCAATGCCAAGAGTTGGTAAAAGCAGGGGTCCGTCATCCAGAGATAATTCCGAAAATCATCTGGATTTTGCTCCTGAAGCTTCTGCAACAAAGGC
Organism: Aquarana catesbeiana; assembly: GCF_042186555.1. Classification (NCBI taxonomy): domain Eukaryota; kingdom Metazoa; phylum Chordata; class Amphibia; order Anura; family Ranidae; genus Aquarana; species Aquarana catesbeiana. The sequence goes on along the minus strand of NC_133332.1, from coordinate 72,594,241 downwards.
ATATAACATAATTGGATTAAGCAACCAATTTTTGGTCCAAGAACTCCTCCTCCTGTTCCTGGACTGGACTTTGGTCAAAGCAATAACTCCAAGCCCAATAATAGCACGTTCTCTCCTCCGCAACATGGCTGGTTGATGAACGGCCTTTCAGAAACGAACTAAAAAGCACAAACTGAAAAGCGCGAATCAACACTCACCAAACCTCTACTAACATGCAATTAGCAGAAGGAGCCCAAAGGGTGGCGCCTGGCAACTGAACTTTCTCTTTATCATCTCATAGTATGTCTAGTACATCACTGTTTGTAGTACGTCTAGTACGTCACTGTACGTCACTGGATTCGTGTTTGTTGGCCGACAATTGTTTACCGTTATTATGCAAGACAAGTTCCTGGCACACGCCTTTCGGACAAAAGTCTGACTCTCTGTTGGCCAACAATCTGATCGTGTGTACGAGGCTTTAGATAAAAACAAAACAAAAACAAACTCTTCTTTTGCCCCTACCATAAGAATATTTACAATGACTACCTCTCCTGCAGGCAGTGACATCTATCTTTGCTCTCTTGTAAAGAGTAAAGAGAGAACAAGAAAACACATGAAACATGCTGAAGCATGCAAGAAAATAAATAAACTACAGGTTAGCTCCCAAAATTACCCTTAAGACAAAGAAATCTGCACTGCTAAAAATAAACTCAAATATTATCTTAGATAAATAGTTATATATAGTTTATTGGATAAATGACGCTTGCTTACAAGCAAATAGCAATATATACTAGAATATGTCCCCGGTGAGTGATTGTGGGGAGAGTAGAGAAAGGACACAAGACACTTGTTAAGCCAGTGTTTGCAGCCACAGTGAGTGGAAGGAGAGCTTCCTCCACCACCTGGGCAGCAGGAAAAAGAGAGAAGCCTGGGCTTGGGGCAGTCTCGTGGGGAAAAGCGTTGTCCATCAATGTGGGCTGATGTGCTGGAGAGCTGCCTGCTGCACTGTTCGCCATGGTATTGGAGAGAGAATCTGGGCTGCTCCATCTACATGGAGGCCACAGCTGCTAGAAAGCATCACCGGTTCTATGAGAGAATGCCTTTGTCAGGTCCTGACTTGCCACTGACATCATCAGTTCTTTGAAGGATCACCATTTCCGGGTCCCAAGCATCATCAGTTTCAGACTCTAAAGACTGGGAATCATAATATACATAGGCTACTTGGTGGGGAGAGGCCACTGACCACAGCTTTCCTGTCTGCTTCTTAAAGAGACAGTGTTACCCCCAACTGGATATAATTTGTACCACCTGTACTGTGGAATTCACTTTTACCTGAGCACTCCCAAGGCAGGACCTTCAGACCCCAATGGTTAAAATACACTGGCCAGTCGGATGCTTTTGGAAAGACTGAAGGACCTTTAGCTCCAAGTGCCATCCCTTTAGTTAGGACCCCACCAGATTCTGGGTTCAGGTCCAGGGACACTGGATTATCCTGTTTTTAATGGTGTTGCACACATTCATTACCTGATATTGTTTATTATTATTGCTGTTCTGCTTTGTTGTCTGTTGGGAAAATGTTCCCAAATAAATCCTTCTTATTTAGCCTTGGTGTGTTAGGGGGTGTAGAATTGCCGGAAAGGTTGTTATCATCTGGAACCAGGGGAGCCATACATCAGCAGCTCCTTCGGGGATAAGCGCTACATACATAAACATGAATAAAAACATTTATAGGCACTGCCTGGGTCATACAGGTTACTTCAGGCAGATTTCGGGAATTTAATACACACATTATGCCATGCTGGTTTCAACATATGTTTGTCATAGCTCATATCTCTACAATATATCTAACACTTTCTTTATAGTTATATATTTAATATGATCTGTATTTGTTGTATACAACTGTGACCCAGGTCAGCCCGGCACAGGGATCAATTTGAGTTTCTTTTTTAGCGGGTTCATTTAGTTTAAATTTGACTATTGGTGTGTTAGAGGGTGCAGCACTGGGTTGTTTGGCGTAATTTTGAAATGTTTTTAATCATGTTTATGTGTGCTGTGTATATGGCTATGTGCTTTTTGAAACTAATGTAATTTTGTTTTCAGTTAATGAACTCGATTTAACCATTTCTCTGACATTTATATGGATTTATTCCTAGCAATGTAGAATTGTTTTGCTTTAGAAGTTAATTTTGGTAGTGTGACCTTTCCACCTGCTCTGTCACTACAGGAAACCGTATTTTAAACCCCCAACAGTAAAATCAGTCTGTATATGCAGTAAAGCATGCTTGTTATACTCACTGTGAACCTAAGGGGTTAATCCTCCGCATTGTGTAAAAAGGCTCTTTGATCCTGTCTTCTCTGATCCTCCCCTTCTTCCACAGTCTCCAATCCATCTGCTGATAGTACAGAGCCTTAGGGGAATTCTGCACATGATCAGTTTGGTGTGTATTGCTAGGGAGTTTTTTTTTTCTTTGGAGGGTACATGTGATCAGCACAGGGCCAATCAGCACTGTCCAGACAGAGGGTCAGGGGTCCTGCAGCCTCAGGGGAGAATGAAAACTCCTCCTACAAGCTTTAACCAGTGTTCGTCCAGACACTGATAAAAGTCACAAGACTGCTATATACTGCTGATGAGAAAAGGTATACAGCAGTTTATATTTACTAAAATAATTGCATTTCCATGTTCTGTGTACTGTGGGAGACCAAATATAATGAATGCAGGGTCCTGGGTTTAATAACACTTTAACTTTGTATTTACAGTAGCTGTTTTTTAGGAGTTCAGCTTTAAAATACATGTTCACTAATGAAACTAACAGTGGTGGCCTGACCATTAGGGGCACGGGCTCCGCCCCCTCTCTCCACACCACCCCCTATATGAATAATGGATAGATTCATGCATAGCATGAGTCTATCCATGGCCGCCGTGGCCACCCCCAGTTCAGGCCTCTGGACCCTTTCAGGATTCCAGGCGCCTGAATTTCAGCGGTGGGGGTGTTTTTTTGAAGCACCTGATTAGAGCCATAGGCTCTAATAGGCTTCAAAATAGGGTGGTCTGAGACCCGTTTTCCGATTGGCCGAAAAAAGAGAAGAGTCCCAATTGGTCGCCAAGGAGGAGGGAGGAAACGGAAGCTGCCGATGCCCGTGAAGAGCAGGAGAAGGGAGAGCCATCGCTGCTACCACCGCCGAGGAGCAAGGGCACTGCCGGTGAAGCACTGCATAGATGGGGTAAGTGCACTGCACCTGGCCCGCCCGCTGAGCACCGGGGGAGGGGGGTGTTACTGTTTGCTGCCCCCTCAAAAAGAATTACCACCGGTCGCCACTTGAAAACAAAAGTATTTTTTAAAAAAACTTTGTGAGCAGGTAAGATGTTTATTGCAGAAGGGACATTGCATGTCTCTTCTGCAATAAACATCTTGCCTGCTCATAATGTTTTTGTAATAAAAAAAAAATACCTGCCTACACTTGCATGTGCAGATAAGTACACCTGTATGCTGGGATGACTGTACTCCTGGGCATGCATGAGAGTAAGTGTTTGTTACCCCAACATTTCATATTCCTGATATGTGCCTGCTGTACCATGTGTGAAATCCCTGGTGTTCCTGCCAGTCCCTCTGCTTTCCTATTAAAAACCGACCACAATATGCAGGAGAGCACACCGTGGTCAGTTTTCTAGCTGTGCTGGGAAATTAGCCTGCTCTCCTCTAATGATCAGACTTGTACTGACACACCTCCCCTGCACAGCCATTCACTGGGAAGTTCGGTGTACCATGTACTTGTTTTAAAAAGTATCCTGTTCTGTTTGTATTGCTTTCTTTATGTGAAATCCCTGGTGTTCCTGCCAGTCCCTCTGCTTTCCTATTAAAAACCGACCACAATATGCAGGAGAGCACACCGTGGTCAGTTCTCTAGCTGTGCTGGGAAATTAGCCTGCTCTCCTCTAATGATCAGACTTGTACTGACACACCTCCCCTGCACAGCCATTCACTGGGAAGTTCGGTGTACTGTTGCTTCTCCTCCCCTGCTCTTATGAAACTGAGAACAGAGGGAATGTGATCACTTATAACAAAAAGGGGAAAAGGTATTTATATATTTTTTATATCTATACACAAATGTTTCGCCTTTCATTTCATTACTAAACTGAATGTGTTGTTTTACAAACTGATTGTTTACAATCACTTTATGTAACCCCTCACTGGCCAATCAAGATAGCTGAAAAACAGCACCCATAAGAAGTGGGGGAAAAACATCCCAGTGGCAGCAAAGGGACCTTGCTTGGTGTCGGACTGTTGGAGTTAATGTAAGTATTGAATATTTTAATTCTGCTTTAAACTAAGTTTAAATAAAAGCCCCAGGAACATATAGTACTGAGTTGCCCCAACCACAGGTCCATACTTACCTCTTGCGATGGCTGCAGCCTCCTCCAATGTCGGCAGCCCAGCTGGTAAAAATCACGTGTCGGGCTGCCAGCAGTAACATTCCATGGCCTTGAATGGAATGTACTATATATGGCAGAAGAGTTCCATACAAGAATATGGAATGTTACCAAGCAAATGCAGGCAACTGGCACTTGATTTTTGACGGTCAAGCTGCAGACATTGCAGGTGGCCCCAATGTTTGGATGAGATAAGTAAAGACCCGTGGTGGGGGGGCCTGGCTCTGTATGTCCAGGGGGCTAAGGAGAGGAGCAAGGTGGCTGAATTGTATTTTTATAGTAAACATAATCATTAAGACAACTTGATATGTAAAGGCAGATCTAAATACATAAAAGTGTTAAAGTGGTTGTAAACCCTGTTACACCACTTTTACCTACAGGTAAGCCTATAATACCAGTTTAGGAGATATTCACTGTATCTGCATGTGCCAACGTCATTGGCACATGCTCACTGAACAAACGGCCTATGCGCGGGAGTGACGTAATCGTGGCACATCACAGCGCCGGAGCCTGCAAACCCGGTAATAACCCTGGGAGACATGTCACCAGTGTGCGGGGACCGCTGCAACAGCTTCAATCTAAGGTAAGTATTTCATAATGAGCTACTATGCAATGCATATTTTCTGAGTTTATAACCACTTTAAGTGAGTACCACTTAGCAAGAGAGTTACCCCAAGTGACTTTTCACTTTCACATGCCCCGACACATCTTATTTTTTCAAGTGTGGCTAAAGATGTGCTGTTTCTGTCTAAGCCTTATTCACAGAAAATGATTATCACACTGCTGCTACCTTATGTCTATTTCATTAGAACTAGGAAAGCATAAACAGATGGAGACCGCAGTCTCTAGTCACCACATGTCCACGTTTCAAAACCTCTGCAAATAGCGCCAGCCTGTGTCTAATAACAGCAGCTCCGTCTCTGACATGTTTCCCCGCCTGATAACATGATAACAGAGGACATCGCTGTCCATTTGCACAATTAATCGCAGACAACACAAGCTGAGCGTGAAAAGCAATTAAAACAATTACATCTGAGCTTGTCCCGCTTGCCCTTTTATAAAATGGCAGAGATGTGCGGCATCATCGTGGTAAAGACTTGATCACATGCTTGATCTTTGAGAGAAGATTTATTAAAGGGACAACATCCACTATTAGTGTGTCACTATTAAAATATCCCAGTTGTCAGTAAGTTTTGGTGTTACCTATTATGTCATGTTACCTATTATTTGCCACAAATGGCTTTTTTGACCTTAGGAGCAGGATCTGGCCAGCTATAGCTATGGAAAGACATAGCTGGCCAGAGCCTGGCCCTAAGTTCCATAAGTTATTGCTATTCCTGTGTGTTTTTTGCCTAGATGACATGACACCTCTCTCTTGATTGGTTAGGACAGGGTCTGTCTACTACTTGCGTGTAGAGGGAAATACCGAGCCACCATGTCATCACATGCTATGCTTTGTAAATGGCAAAAGCATGAGAGAAGGGGCAGAGGCACACAACACAGGGACTGGGGTCCATCATAGACACCTTTCTTATCATAGGCCTGCGCACAGGGTGTGCCGGGTGTGCCCAGGCACACCCTAATCCCCCCATGCACATTAGTGTTATTGTTCTGTGTAGCAACAGGAACATGGGAAAGATCTCCCTCTTACCGGCTCTGCCATAAGAGAAGTGTTTATCCTTTTCTCTTTCACTGTGCTGGCAGGGAGATCAATGTGCCAGAGTCATATATATGTAGATACATACACATGCATGTATGTTTGAGCTTAAGGGTGCACACCCTAATGCATTAGGCTACGCACACCTATGTTTCTTATGCTGTAGGCATAGCTCCCAACTGTCCCCGATTTCTGGGGACTGTCCCTGATTTGGAACAAAGTCCCTCTGTCTTCCTCATTTGTCCCTCATTTTGGTCTGATCTATATAGTTGTATATAAAATGCACTTTTTTCTTTTAAAAAGTGTTTACCAGTGCTAAACCTTTCAGGTTATTTCTAAATTGCTGCATTTGTAAACTTCAAAAGCCAGCATGAAGGAATAGTGTTGATAAAAAATACACTTGTGGGTTTAACGAATCTTTTTTTTTTTTTGCATAATTCTCATTTAAGGGGGCGTGGCAGGGGGGGTGTCCCCTGCCTACATATTTCTCAAAAAGTTGGGAGGTATGTGTAGGGAGTTGGAAGCTTAGCTTCCACTTTTCTTTCTTGGAGCAGCTCAATATATCCTAGAGAGCAATATTTAAGTAGGCAAAGATCTACTGTTTTGCACACCTGCCAAAGAATATCTAGGCCTAAAAATTATAAAAATTAAGGTGTCCAGAGTTGGGCTTTAGCTTACTACAGGTGCACTATGACCTTGCTGTTGTTGTTCTGACTCCAGCAAGAAACTCATTAAAATGGTAGTGCACTCGTCTCTGTGATTTTTACCTACAGGTAAGCTTATAATAAGGCTTACCTGTAGGTAAAGTGAATATCTCCTAAACGTGCACCGGGTCCTAAACGTGCACAGGGTAAGTCTTTCATAATGTGCTAGTATGCATTGCATTATTGCTTTACCTTGCAGGGAGAAAGTTTTTTTTTATTTTTTTAGTAACTTTACTACCGCCTTAAGTTTATTCTCCATGCAATAATAAGTTGGCTACTATATGGAGGTTAGGATACATTTACTGTTTCACAGAAGATAGAGACAGTTTAGCTTTAATAAAAGCTCCCATCATCCCTCATTCTGAGAAAGGGAAACAGGTGCATCAGACATCATCTTAAGAACCGAGGGAGAGGAAACCAGCCGTCATACCTGCAGCACATGAGGTGGACTAAACTTACATCCCCTACAGGCAGCTTCGCTGGTAAGCATGGACTTATTGCCATCTACAGCCTAGTTATTTAATTATGTTTTTATATGTTTCATACATTGATTGTATGTATTTCTCAATAGTTTCACCCACCCTGTTTTGTTAATATAGCTTCAAGATTACATTCAGTCTGGCTTATTTAAGAACAGGAGTATTCAGCTGCATGTCGAGCAACACACAGGGAAACATGCAGTGAGGACAGAACAGTTGTTTTTTACCGTGCTTAACATAAACAAAGCCATGTGCACAGATTCTCCACTACTCCGCAATAGAGGCTACCTTTCTAAATACCAAGGTGCATCCACATCCTCATAAAAGGGCAGGATTTCTCTACAAAACCAAAAGTTTCCTCCTCACAGCTATACAATACAACTTATTTAACTGCTCCTGGACCGCCCACCGCATATATACTGCGGCAGGGCGGCCCGGCTGCGCCAAATCATGTACCTGTACGTGATTTTGTGCACGCGGTTTAGGGGGCGCGCGTGCACCACCAGAGAGACGCTCCAGCTGTAATTGGACACAGTGGGAGCCAATCAGCAGGTTTGGCGGCCGCGATGGCTACCTCGACCTGCCGATCATTCAGTGGAGAGACGGAGCAGCGGTGCACCTATGTAAACAAAGCAAACCGCTGATCTGTCAGGGAGCAAAAGAGAGACCTTGTGTTTCATCTAAGCTAAAACACGGATCTCTCTTTTACTCCAGTGTATCCGTCCGCCACACAGTAAGCTCCTCCCAGGGACACACTTAACCCCTTGATCACCCCTGGTGTTAACCCCTTCCCTGCCAGTGTTATTTGTACAGCGACAGTGCATTTTTTTACCACTGATCACAGTATTGGTATCACTGGTCCCCAAAAAGTGTCTCTTAGTGTCCAATTTGTCCGCCGCAATGTAGCAGTCCCACTAAAAATCACTGATCGATGCTAAAAACAATACAAAATAAATAAAAATTCCCTAAATCTATCCCATAGTTTGAAGACGCTATAACTTTTGCGCAAACCAATCAATATACGCTTATTGGGATTTTTTTTACCAAAAATATGTAGCAGAATACAGATTGGCCTAAATTGATGAAGAAATTTGATTTCTTAAATTTTTTTATTGGGAATGTATTATAGCAGAAAGTAAAAAATATTGTATTTTATTCAAAATTGTTGATCTTTTTTTGTTTATAGCGCACAAATAAAAACTGCAGAGGTGATCAAAGAACGCTCTATTTGTGGGGAAAAAAGGACATCAGTTTTATTTGGGTACAGCGTCGCAGAACCGCACAATTGACAGTTAAAGCAACGCAGTGCAGTATCTCAAAAAAATGGCCTGGTCAGGTAGTGTGTAAAACTTTCCAGAGCTGAAGTGGTTAAAGGCTAAGTTCACCTTTCTGAACATGTTACATATTACACCCTTATTTAAGGTGTGACAGTGGGTGTCGGACCTTCTCCCTGCACTAGCTATGAGAATTTGATAACATGGTGGCCATGCAGGGCTCTACCCACATGACTGCATCATTCATTCACAGTCTCCTGTGAACAAACGGACTTCAAGTGCCATCAGCCATTATGGCTGATGGCTTGAAGTTCTCAATGAAATGCAAGGGCGCTGGTGAGAATTCTCTTAGTGCATTGATCTTCCTGCTCCCAAGTCAGAGGTACAGACTGACAGCTATCCAGAGAGTCTGCAGGAGCCTGACATTGCACCCGCGATTTACTGATCACGGGCGCAATGCTTTGCAGACTCCTTAGAAAACATATGTGCAAAAATATGCGTATTTATTATTTTTTTACAAAGGGTTAACTTATCCTTTATGTCTTGTAAGTTGTGAGGTGGAGCCTCCATGGATCGGACTTGTTTTTCCAGCACATCCACAAATGCTCGACGGGATTGAGATCTGGAGAATTTGGAGGCCAACCTCAACTCGTTGTGTTCTTCAAAACATTTTTGAACCATCAGGGAATACAGTTTCCATGGTCAGCAACAATGTTTAGGTAGGTGGTTTGTGTCAAAGTAACATCCACATAAATGGCAAGACCCAAGCTTTCCCAGTAGAACATTGCCCAAACATCACACTGTCTCCACCAGCTTGCCTTCTTTCCATACTGCATCCTGGTGCAGTCTCTACCCCAGGTAAGCAATGCACACACACCAGCCATCCACATAAAAAAAAAAAAACCTGATTCATCAGACCAGGCTACCTTCTTCCCTTGCTCTGTGGTCCAGGTTTGATGCTCACATGCCCATTGTATATGCTTTTGGCTGTGGACATGGGTCAGCATGGGCACTCTGACCGGTATGTAGCTACAAAGCCCCATACACAACAAACTGAGATGTCCATTTTTCTGCTTTCAACACATCAACTTCAGAGACAACCTGTCCGAAGTCATACAATTAGGGGGGATGGGTGTATATTTACATGTAGCCCCAGTCTAGCAAGCTGGCAGAGAGGAGCGGCTGCAGTTTCATTGTGTTTGCTGCTGCCCTTGTTTATGTTTGCAGAGGAATATAGCGGACAAGTGTTTCTGTGCTGAGGATTCTGTGTCTGACTAGTGACAGAGATTATTCACAGACACAACTATAAGAAGCGGCTGTTACCATAGAACTGTGTACAGGTGTACAGCCAGTGTTCAGCCCACCCACTACCCAATAGGAATACACAGATGAAGAGGGTTGTGGAAATTGTATTTTTTTTTACAGACTGAGCTGGCTAGGTAGACTGAGCAAAGAAATGATCCCGTATTGATTGGACGTGTGAGCAGAGGAAGGGGAATGTTGTTGTTCCTGGGCTGAGGAGAAGGAGAGCATGTAGGGCATTCAGAGGGGGGTCTGAGAGTGCTGCCAGCACATTGGTGAGCACCACACCTGAGAGAGAGATGAGCAGTGCCAGATAGGGTTGCACTGATACCACTTTTTTAATGTACTTGCCGATACCGATTACCAATACTTTTTTAATGTCATGTGACAGTGGCACATGTGTCAGTAGTTTTTTTTTTTTATAATTTTTATTTCATTTTCTTTTTTAAAATGTAACGCTGAATTATTTATTACAATTGTTTATTTTTTCAGCCCTGTTGTGGGGTTTGGTGAGATTTCAGGGGTCTATACAGGCCCCTGATATCTCCTATTTGAGACAGTGAAAGGGGCAGAGGACACAGATTCCCCAGTCCCTTTCTCAGCAGCCTCAGCTGCACTCAAAATGAATGGACAGGAGACAGCAGCTCCTTTCCATTCATAAACTGAAGCATTGTAAACACAGGTTACAATGTTTCAGTTATGATGAATGGACAGAGGCAGTGATCGCTGACTCTGTTTTTTCGGAAAAGGAAGGAGCTGGTAAACGACAGCTCCTTCCTCTGCTCTCCATCCTGAAAGATCCAGGGCAGGGGAAGACTGGTGGAGGAGCCGGAGAGCCGAGAAGGACACAGGTGGACCCAGGGGAGGACATGGGGGGACCGAAGGAGGACATGGGGGACCGGAGAAGGAGCCGGAGAGCCAGAAAGGACGCAGGGGGACCCAGAGGACAAAACGGATTGGGACCCGGAGGAGGACACGGAGGGCCAGGGAGGACACAGGGGGACCAGGAAGAGGACGACAGCTGGGGGAGATCGGTGTGGCGGTGGGGGGGAAGTTACAAGCACCAATCTCCCTGACAGCCGTGGGAGGGAGAGGAAGAGAAGCAGCTGTCAGAAAAGCTATACAGGGAGATCTGTGCTTGTAACTCCCCCCACTGCGGCACCGATCACCCCTGAGGCTGCCCAAGTATCGGGATAAGCATTGGAGCATTTGCACGAGTACAAGTACTAGTATCGGTATCGGTGCAACCCTAGTGCTAGACATTCTGAAACACCAGAAAGAAACGGATGCTGACAGAGCCTACTGCTTGATCAAGGGAAATTACATTTGCCTTAAAGGTATGACAGGACCAGTGACTTACTTAAAGGGACATTATCCTCAGTGCGAAGACATAAAAGTTGGGCCCCAACAAGCTGATCAGCAAAAGAGAGAGTGTACATTATAGTCTGCTGAACTGTTAGCGTGGTGTAACTTAGTTAGGATTACCCCAGTATAGGGTTCTCTATGTCTATGTTCGCTATGCCAATTGTTTCATTTTGCAGTATATTTCTGGCTGCTGTTCACCTATTTGGAGTATATTTCTTGCTATTGTTTTAACTGTTTGCTGTGTCATTATTGTTGTTCATATCACCTTTGCCACTGGAGTACTGCATATACATCTACAATCAGTTTTCTGCACCTAGTCAGGTGTGTTAAAGTACGTAGTGCTGTTTGCAGAGTCATGGGCACAGGAACAGGGGACCTGAGAAACAGTGGCTCCTTTGGGGGTAAGTGTTACATATATGCTGTATGTGACAGTACGGTGTCCTGCTACTGTATGCAAAAAAGGCTTCTCATTTCACAGACATGTTCTGCTGCTGTTATCATCAAGAAGCAATTCCTAAGCAATGACATGTAACCACTGCTGGAAAGAGTACATGTCAATATGAAAAGGCTGTGAGGAGGTTGATAATAAAAGTGAAAACAGTGTTTTCTAAATGAAAAATCATAGAAATTGTAAATGATACACATTTAACAAAATGGAATGTCAAACAGGTTTTAAATCTGCATTAAAGTATATTAATCATTTGAGTAAACACATTCTCCAACATCTCATATAATCTTTAAAATGATAATGTAGTTTCAATATATTTAAATCAGCAGCTTTCATTAACCACTTCAGCTCCGGAAGATTCACCCCCCCCTTCCTAACCAGGCCTTTTTTTGCGATACGGCACTGCGTTGCTTTAATTAACAATTGTGTGGTTGTGCGACACTGTACCCAAATAAAATTGATGTCCTTTTTTCCAACAAATAGAGCTTTCTTTTGGTCGTATTTGATCACCTCTGTGTTTTTTTATTTTTAAACAAAAAAAAAGACCGACAATTTTGAAAAAAAAAAAAAAAACAATATTTTTTACTTTCTGCTATAAAACACATCCAATAAAACAATTTTACAAATAAAATGTCTTCATCAATTTAGGCCGATATGTATTCAGTTACATATTTTCGGTAAAAAAATCCCAATAAGCGTATATTGATTGGTTTGCACAAAAGTTATAGAGTCTACAAACTATGAGATAGATTTATGGACTTTTTTTTTTTTTTTTACTAGTAAAGGTAGTGATCGTCAATTTTACACGGGACTGTGAAAGTGTGGTGGACAAATCTGACACTAAATGACACTTTTTGGGGACCAGTGACACAAATACAGTGATTAGTGCTACAAAAAATGCACTGTACTAATGACATTGGCAGGGAAGGAGTTAACAGCAGGTGCAATCAAAGAGTTAAATGTGTTCCCTGGGAGTGCTTGCTAACTCTGGGGGAGGTGCTTTAAGTGGGGGAAGACAGAGATTCGTGTTCCTGCTTAGCAGGAACACAAGATCTGCATCTTCTCATCTGACAGAACAGTGATCTGCCTTGTTTACATAGACAGACCACCATTCTGTCTTCCTCAGGAACGATCAGCAGGTCCGGGTGGACATCAGGTCGGCTAGACCCGCTGATTGGCTCCTGCTGTGTCCAATCACAGTAGGAGTGGGTCACCTGCCACAGTAAATGTACGGGGGGTGGTCCTTAAGTGGTAAAATTAACGTGTTTCTAAACTATGGCCCCTGCATTTACTATATATGGTCTCCCACAATACACAGAACATGGAAATCCAATAGATTTAGTAAATAAAAACTGCTAAATACCTTTTCGCATGAGCAGTATATAGCAGTCTTGTGACTTTTATCAGTGCCAGCAGAGCACTGATTAAAGAGTTTTCATTCTCCCCTGATTGCTGCAGGTCCCCTGACTCTCTGTCTGGACAGTGCCAATTAGCCCTGTGCTGATCACATGCACCCTCCCCGTACACACCTAACTGAGGCTGCAGGTCCCCTGACCCTCTGTCTGGACAGTGCCAATTAGCCCTGTGCTGATCACATGCACCCTCCCCGTACACACCTAACTGAGCTTGTGCAGCTTGCCCCCAAAGCTCTGTTCTATCAGTAGATGGTTTGGGGACTGTGGAAAAAGAGGAGTGTCCCTATAGCAACTTGCTATAAGGGCACTCAGCAGAGGGGATGAGCCAAGAGCTCCGGTAGGGGACCGGAGAAGAAGAGGATAGTGGCTGCTCTGTGCAAAACCATTGCATAGAGCAGGTAAGTATGACATGTTTATTTCAATTTTTTAAAAATCCAGCATTTACAATCACTTTAACACCAAATCCCCAAGTTTCAAGGAGCTTGAACAAATAAGGCTACAAGTCAAAGGCAGTGTTCTACAGTGAGTAAGAAACCTTTTTGAGGTGCGCCACCATCCCAACAGGAATGATAGATGATATTTACTGCTTGCTTCATTTGGTCAGGACCCTGCCTACCAGGAAAAACCTTATGAATATAATTACCAATTAACGGAGGAGAGTTTCCTTGTCGGCGTCTTATCACTGCCTGCTTGTCCATTAGGGAGAGTCACTTATTCTGTTTTCCTTAGTGACCAATGTCTTCAGCATAGAGAGGAGAAATCGAGAATTTTAGAGTTGGCACAGGAACAAGAGATAATGGGAAATCTTCCAATATGCACAACTGTTTTAGTGACAGCTGTCTAAAGCCACGTACACACAAGTGGAATGTCCGACAGAAAAAGTCTGAAGGAAGCTTTTCATCGTCTATTCCAATCGTGTGTATGCATCATCGGACTTATTTTTTTGAAAATTCTGACGGACCTAGAAATGGAACATGTTCTAAATATTTCCGAAGGAACCAATTCCTATCGGGAAAACCGCTCGTCTATATGCTGTTCCGACCGACCAAAAACAAGGCATGCTCCTGAAGCAAGTACGAGACGGAAGCTATTGGCTACTGGCTATTGAACTTCCTTTTTCTATTCCCGTCTTAAGTGTTGTACGTCACCGCGTTCTTGACGGTCGGACTTTGGTCGGACTTTGGTTTCACCGTGTGTAGGCAAGACCGCTTGAAGGAATTCCGTCAGAGTTCCGTCGGAGAAACCTACGGAGTTTATTCAGACGGCAAAACCGGTCATGTGTACGCGGCATAAGAGGAAATTTACCTTTGCATTGAAGAGATTTCATCATACTTCCTGGTTTTAACCATTCCCTACTCTCTTCAAACCAAACATGTTAGCTTTACATAGATTTTAAGTTTGCATTGCTCAAGGAGTTGCTTTGAGCTACAGTGTATCCGAAAAGTAATCACAGCGCTTCACTGTTTCCACATTTTGTTATGTTATAGTCTTATTGCAAAATGGATTAAATTCATTCTTTTCCTCAAAATTCTACAAACAATACCCCATAATGACAACATAAAAGAAGTTTGTTTGAAGTCTTTGCAAATGTATTAAAAATTTAAAACGAAAAACTCACATGTACAATACATACGTATTCACAGCCTTTGCCATGACACTCAAAGCTGAGCTCAGGTGCATCCTGTTTCCATTAATCATCCTTGAGATGTTTCTACAACTTGATTGGAGTCCACCTGTGGTAAATTCAGTTTATTGGACCTGATTTGGAAAGGCATACAACTGTCTATATAAGGTCCCACAGTTAACAGTGTATGTCAGAGCACAAACCAAGCCATGAAGTCCAAGGAATTGTCTGT